>NC_058411.1:87617760-87643218 GCF_002201575.2 Neomonachus schauinslandi | reverse complement strand
TGGGAGGGATGGGGTGGCTGGGTGATAGACATTGGGGAGGGTATGTGCTATGGTGAGCACTGTGAATTGTGTAAGACTGTTGAATCACAGATCTGTTCCTCTGAAACAAATAATATATTATATGTTAAAAAAAAAAAAGAAGAAGAAGAAGAAGAAGATAGCAGGAGGGGAAGAATGAAGGGGGGGAAATCGGAGGGGGAGATGTACCATGAGGGACGATGGACTCTGAAAAACAAACTGAGGGTTCTAGAGGGGAGGGGGATGGGGGAATGGGTTAGCATGGGGATGGGTATTAAGGAGGGCATGTTCTGCATGGAGCACTGGGTGTTATACACAAATAATGAATCATGGAACACTACATCAAAAACTAATGATGTAATGTATGGTGATTAACATAACATAATAATAAAAAAATAAAAATAAATAAAAAGGGTCATTCTATAATGAAAAGCTGTCAGTATTCACAGAAATATAAATAAAAGCATGACATATTAGGAGATTGAGGTAAATAAAAATCCTCTCATATAAACATCAGCATGTCCCATGTATAAATAAGAGAATCAAAAACTTTGTGTGTGCACACACACCTGCATGCCAGGATAGTGAGCCCTTCCTATGAATGCATCCTCAAAGCTTCATCTCAAGATAGCTCATTGCTTTCTTGCTGGGTAGTCACCATACATGACAGGCAGTCTCATGAACAGCGATCCATCTATTGCTCCAGAAATTTGCTTAGCAAAAAGAGTTCAATACACATTTGTGAAAGGAAGATTATATTCTGGTACCAGGAATAAAACCAGGGAACATTAAAATGACAATTTGAAACAAACAACCTTAGAAATTAAGCTACTTGCAGGAAAAAAGACTGTTTCATTATAAGGATCATTAATGGGCAAGAACTCAGTTACCAAAACTAGACCATAAGTTCTTGAGGTGTATTATAAAACTTCAAGAAGGTAGGGATTCATAGCCTTTGATTCATATTTGAATGTTACTACTAAAGATCCTACTATATAACCAACAGGCCCTCTATAAATGCTCACTGAGTGCATGAAAAAGCTATACTGTTTTAAACTATATGTTCTCCGCTGACTGCACCACAGATCTTGCATTACTTAGAACATTAGTTGGGTAGCAGCAGGCTTTTGCTTATTTGTTCTTTAGTCCTATGAAGCAATGGTTGCCACAAATTACTGGGATGTCAGATACTCATGACCAAAGAGAACATCAATGGGGAATGAGCTTTGTAAAGAGCATGGCTCTCTGGGCTTCAACTGAGGAGGGCTCCTATTTCCAACACATATGTTTAGGATCATGCTATCTTACAGCTTCATCTGCAATAGCTCCAAGTTTGTGTATAGCTTGTCAGAAATTCTGGCCACGGGATGGGACTTGCACTGGGCTCTTGATCCCCCTCTTATGCCATCTTTTTGAAAAGAGTTGTTAGAAGTGGTTCCTCTGATAAAGCAAGATGTTTTGAAATAGATCAAACCAGTGACATTTGATTCTGCCTCTTTGTGGAGTGGGGCTATTTGTTTTAGTTCATGTAATAAAACTGAATACTTGCAGACATGCTGTTACTACTTAAAATTGGACTCTTCTCTGAACATGACATAAACATAGGCCCTAAGTACCATTCCCAGCTCTTTCCTCTCAGTAGGATACAAAGCTTTTGTGCACATAATGAACTCAGATATTTTAATAGCTGATTTGTACCCTTCAGGCCGCTGTTGTCATAACCTCTACTGACTCACTGTGGATTATTATGTGGGCTTAGCATTGTTGATTTACTTTTTTTCATATCTGTTCCCAAAGCAATAGAAATTGTCACTTCCGTTTAAAACACATTTGTTGAAATGGTGTTTTTCTTCTAAAGGGCATTTAAGGCTTTTTTATTTAAAATAAATTAATTAAATTTATCTTCCTCATTTGCCTCTATGTGACCTTTTGGGAACTTGGAAATTAAATTTTCTCCTAATATTTTACTTTCCAACTTGGCAAACATTGACGTTGTTTTAGATTCTGAGCAAAGTTGAAAAAGCACAGATTTCTTTTCAAAATCACTTCAAGTTTAAAACAAGAAATGATAATGAATCTGGAACTTTATTTGCTGTAGTATAAGCTTTACTTTTTCTTTTTAAAATAAATTAAAAAGAAGGTAATGATGAACGTAAAAAATAATGAGATCATTAAAGAATCAACTAAAACAAAAGCCACCCATGAGGGTGATTTCAACTGTAAATATATTCATTTAAAAAATGTAAAACTGTCCATAATGCCATTTAGTAAATATTATTTGATGTTGATAAACATAATAAATTACTGAACAGAAATTTAAATATCTGTTTTTGAGTAGGCCAAATAAAAATTACTAACAGTAATAATGCTAAACAACCATTTCCAAAATATACCAAAATACAGAATAGATCAAACAATTTGCTATTTATAACTTAAAATACTTTTTCATGCTTGATCACATAATCATGTAATAAAACTATTCCAGGAACTTTAAGAAATGTTTTAAAAATTAAAAAAAAAAACTTTCCTGTTAAAGTTCAAAAATGAAGATTCATTTTCCCTAAAATGCTGAGCGAAATAAGTCAAACAGAGAAAGACATGTATCATATGACCTCACTGACATGAGGAATTCTTAATCTCAGGAAACAAACTGAAGGTTGCTGGAGTGGCGGGTGGGATGGGAGGGATGCGGTGACTGGGTAATAGACACTGGGGAGGGTACGTGCTCTGGTAAGTGCTGTGAATTGTGCTAGACTGTTGAATCTCAGATCTGTACCTCTGAAACAAATAATGCAATATATGTTAAGAAAAAAAAAGAAGAAGAAGATAGCAGGAAGGGAAGAATGAAGGGGGCGGAAATCGGAGGGGGAGACGAACCATGAGAGACGATGGACTCTGAAAAACAAACTGAGGGTTCTAGAGGGGAGAGGGGTGGGAGGATGGGTTAGTCTGGTGTTGGGTATTAAAGAGGGCACATTCTGCATGGAGCACTGGGTGTTATGCACAAACAATGAATCATGGAACACTACATCTAAAACTAATGATGTAATGTATGGTCATTAACATAACAATAAAAAAATTTAAAAAAATAAACTGGAAGGGGCAGAAGTAATGTAGATACATCACTCAGGAATCTATTATGTCATTCAGACAACCAAAGATAGTGGTTTGCACTAAAAAAAAAAAAAAAGTATTTTCTTAAATGAAAGAAGAAAAATATTTATTGTTGACTAATTGCACACTATAAAAACACTAATTACATATAATTTTATGACTTGTGGAGATATCTTCATACACATCTCCTGAAGAGGTAGTTAAAACAGGTATTTCTTTTTTTTTTTTTTTAAAGATTTTATTTATTTTTTAGAGAGCGAGCGAGAGAGAAACAGCATGAGAGGGGAGAGGGTCAGAGGGAGAAGCAGGCTCCCCGCTCAGCGGGGAGCCCGATGTGGGACTCGATCCCAGGACCCTGGGATCATGACCTGAGCCGAAGGCAGACGCTCAACCATCTGAGCCACCCAGGCGCCCAAAACAGGTATTTCTTATACCTCCATTTAAAGACATAAAGCTCAGAAAAGTGAAGTAACTCTCTCAAATCATATAGAAGCTAAGTGGCAAAGCTGGGGCTTGAATACAAGTCATCTGACTTTGAATCCAGTTTTTGAGTAATCAAGAAACACACCCTTCCCCAATCCCTTCAAAAGCAATTTGACAACTGTCTTCTATATGATTGGGTGACATTGACCGGCTTCATTCTTTAATTTGCTTCAGCATTGCTATCATCAACGGGTATTTCTTTAACATAGTGTTTGTTGCTATGGAGAACTCAGAGAAGAGAAAAGAGCAAGCCATGGGCCAGGCCTTCAGGATCTGAGAGGTAGCAGGGGAGCGAGCCAGGAAATGAAGAAGACAGAAGGTCTATGTGTGCATAAAACAAGGGCACCAATTCTAAGTACTAGTGGCCTTCACAAAAAGAAGTGATCAGTTGGCCACTGGGATGAACAACAAACAGTTCAATTTTTGGTTTTGGTCTTAAGTCAACTACATTGAGGTATAATTTACATACAATAAAATGTATCTGTTTTCTGTATACCATTCAGTGACCACCACAGTCGAATCCAAGAGCATTTCCATCCCCCCCCCCAAGTTCCCCTCCAGCTTTTCTGCAGGCAATCCCTTCTTCCACCCTCGGTCTCATACATCCATTGATCTGATAGAATTTTCAAAATCTAGAAAGTGGAGAAGGTAAGGGCAACAGTGAGAACACAGGGAGGACATAAATCAGATGAATTTCCCAACTCTTAGAATTCCAGGTTGGAAGTCTAAATAAAATGTCCAGACAAGGAAGGAAATGTGAGTTGGGTTTGTGGGGGGAGGGACAGCCTCCTGCTCGCCTATGTAACTCTATTCCTTTCAACTCTATTCCAGCAATCTTTTCCCAGCTTCTCACCATCTTATCACAACCCAGGCCCATCCACGCATATATTTATAGAATGAAAATGATACCTGCAGAGCCTGCTGTATTGAGGAGCTGCAAGCTGGACCACACTGGTAGCTCTAACCAGCATCCTATATCCATGAATCCTAACCAAGACTCTGCTCAAGTGGTTCTTAAACTTTGAGGTATCACAAACATCTCTAAGGAAGCTTTTGATATTCTCCCTGGTAACATGCACCTTGGCACACAATTTTCGATTCAATTTCAGGTGGTCTTGGGACCCCTAAAACCCATTCCTGGAATCTAAGGACTGTCAAAAGCTTCCCATAATCCTGCATTTTTCTGCACCTTCCTACTTTGAGCAGACCAGGGACATATATCTCACCATGTGCAAAAAGAATCAGGAACGTCTCTGCATCACCCCTTGTAAGTGCTACATTAGTATTTTCTCTGAAAAGCATTTTTCTTTGGATTTTATAACACCTTATCTTTCCTTGTGTTAGAGGTGGAGACATCCCACTACTTTGCACAAGGAAATAAGGTTCTGAAGAAAGACTTGTGGGGTTAGGGAGTGATACGTGGCTTGTCAAGAAAAGATGCAGCTAAGGTGGAGAGAACACAAGACATTCCACAGTTCCTCTTAGTCTTCTTTTCCCCCGGTAGATATGGGCCTAATGTTGAGAAGGTCACAAACCTCGCTGGGTATCCCTAGTATGCTCATATTTCAAATGAGAAGGCACTGGGTTGGATAATGCCTTTGAGCTCAGTATTCTAAGGTTCCATACTGCCTTCCCTTATATCATACTACCCTTTCTCTTTTATAATTGTTATAAACTATGCTGGACACTTGAGGTCATAAAATATCCAGCACACACAGGCAAGCATCCAGATATCTGAAAAGCCCATAAAGCTGCGAAGTGATCTGGAATGTACATAGCCAGGAGGAGGCAGTTTCTGAGGACAGAACTTGCCTCCTCTAAGTCATTCTCTCACAGAGGACCCCTTCGAAGGGAACTCACAATAAAACAGTGATCTGCTTTAGGGACCAACTGTCTGTCAACACACTTACAAAGTAACATTGACAAGCACAGGAATGTGTGTGACGAGCGTACTGGGGTGGATAGGTGGCAGCTATGCCAAGGAATATCATTCCCCAAATCGTCTAGTATATCATGTAAATACATATGTCTTGAATGAATGCATGAAAAGAGGGAAATTATGTTACATAACCTGGGCACAGAAAGGAGAACAGGGAATGAATGAGTTAGATATTTTGAGTTATTTTATCTGGGGTTATCTGATTTATTAAACGTACATTTAAGATAAGCCTGTCTTGGGAGGTTCTTTGCCTGTGCAATGAGCACTGAATTTGCTCTATTTGCTTCATGTAATCCTATTTTTAAAAGACAATTAAAACAGTACCAAATAGTCCCCTATGCACAAGAGGTCAGCCACTCTTCAAAACAACTTTCTCTGGCTTGGTAGTTGTAGAAACTGTGATACGTCTCTTGGAGTTTCCCTAATTCTTTGTAACATTTTAAAATAAGTACTCTGGGACAGCTAAACACATAACTTGTCATCTAAATATGTATTCAGAGACTTCTAATACATATTATAAATATGTATTTAGGGATTTTCTTACAAGGAATAAAGAGCTTTATAATAACTCCTTTGGAAAGATTGTGCTCTATTGCATTATATGTGTTCAGTCTCTTAAAAAATTCATGCTATTTCCCTGATAGACAAGTATGTATGATAAGAGATGGTAACAAGACACTGTCAGGGAGGCATGGAAATTCTCAAATTACACATATGAAGCGAAGCCCCATTCTTCGTGAAAGACAAGGTATGCAGTGAAGAGCTCAGGATACTTGTTTTCCTTATAAATAATGCAATACGGTTGCTCACATGTCAGCCCATAAATGGACAAACACAATGCACATGAACTGGGTCAGCCAGGTTCAAGGCAATCTGTGAGCAGAAGCCTGCCCACAATTCTAGGAGGGAGATAGAACCTGCCTTTTTATGCTGCTGGCTAAATGCAATGAGTTGTTTTGTAGGATCCTGCAACCCTTCCCCCAGTCAGGT
Organism: Neomonachus schauinslandi; assembly: GCF_002201575.2. NCBI lineage: Eukaryota > Metazoa > Chordata > Mammalia > Carnivora > Phocidae > Neomonachus > Neomonachus schauinslandi. The sequence goes on along the minus strand of NC_058411.1, from coordinate 87,636,674 downwards.
CCTTTTGACTCTGGACATATATACCTTATATTGTCTAGTGCAATGGACATCAGCATTTTTTACTATGTACTCCATTAGTAAAATATTGTTATATCTCCACTATATGTATATTCATCAACTCATATGCTATGTATATTGCCTTTTAGTAAAGCTTAAACTATGTACATGAGTATGAGTGCTGACATTTTTCTCCACTCCTCAATAAATTACTGGGTTCTTGATTTTGGAGAAGTTAACTCAAATTAGGAAGCATCCTCACAGGAAGTATGTCTTGTCTAGACCTTTCTTGCTTCATGATGGTCTCCTCATAACGCAGAGAGGGGAGTCAAAGCATGCAACCATACCACCAATTCTCTTTGACCACAAGAGAAGCAATGAGGGGCAGAGGGTGAGTTTTCATCTGCTCATTTCTTAGAATGAGATTCTGGATGGACAAAGCAACATAACCCCCTGCAAGATTAGGCCAGAGTGAAAGGAGAAAAGGATTTGCCATGCCCCTCTGTTTGAAGCTCTGTCAGAAGCTATCCCATGACAAAGGTAAAGACTCTTGTCTTCTCCCTGGAAAAATGTATCTTCTACAGTCATCACAGGTCCCTCCACAGTGATTATCTTCTAAAGCAAGACTCTTCCTGCAGCTCTACTTGTTTTTCTCTGCAAACTTTTCCCTTCTCTGGTCTCCATATTAAGTACCCAGAGTCCTCATTTCTTTCTCCTCACAACAATAAGGCCATGTTATGCTATTAAGAAAATATTGTGATAAACAGATTTCATCTCCTTTTTATTTGACAAATGTTATTGAGCTCCAACAGTCTTCCAGGTTGAGAAACAAGTGATTGATCAGGCACTACTCCTCCAAGAACTACCTGCTTCAAGAGTGTGCCCCATTGCTAATGGTTTAGATGTCAGTAGGCAGATCTCTTAAGCATTCCTGAGGCCATGCCACATACCACTCTGCCTCCCAGAACAACTTCCACCTGCAGCCTGGCCAATCAGCTGAGTCAGATCATACTCAGATGATTTTTTACTGAAAAAGAGCCAGTTCGTCTCCATTTATTTGTCACATAGGTATAAACAAAAGATCATGGCCCAGGATTCATGATACACTGGAATTAATACCTGGATTTAAGATCTGTAGAAAGGAGTCCAGAATGATGGAAGGGTGGCAAGGTAAGCAAGAGAAGTACAAAACAAGATCAGCAAGGCAGCCTTCATGAAGCTAATGTTAGTACATCTGTGGCAAGTGTACCTTATGTTGCCCTCAAAAGTGCAGTGTAACTGGGTGAATTTCTTGGTTTCTCTGAGAGTGCCTTGCAGTTTTACACCCACACTGAGAGGGCAACATTGGGCACATTCTTTTGGAGATGGAAATGTTCCATGTAGTTTGGAAAGTGTAGGTGTGGGGTCTACTTTAAAGTGGACATTGGCTTTAAGATCCAGATAAATTGCCTGGTCATTAATCCATCAAACATTCATTAAAAGCTTCTCTGGGAGGAGAAAAGATGGCGGAGGAATAGGAGACCCTATTCCAACTGTTCCCCGGAATTGAGCTGGATATCTACCAGACCACTCTGAGCATCCACGAAATCAGCCTGAGATGTAAGAAGATCTGGATCTCTACAAACAGAATGTCGCAGGTGGTTGGTTTTGAGGTATGAAGCAGGGAGCCCTGATTCCACGGGCAGATATCGGAGGATAAACGGCAGCGGGAGGGAGCCTGGCCATGGGGATCCTACACTGCCGGTGAGCAATAGACTCCCGCGCTGGGGACGGTGCACAGACTTGCACACGGGTAGTGTTGGGGAAAGGACTTTAGGGCAATCCCCTGGACGGAAACCCTGAGCAGTGGGGTCGCACATTTGAACTGGGACTGGCTAGTGGTTTTAGAAGCACAAAGGGAAGAGATGTGCCCCGACCTGGAGGCAGGACTGGAGGCACTGCGGAGGGCCACAGAACCCAGGATGCTGCAGTTTATAGCAGCACGGACAGAGATGGAGATAGTGTGGCCTGGAAAGCTCACTGAAGAACAGACTGCGATCTCTCTGATCTGAGGCAGAGGGTTGGAAACTGTTTCTTCTGCTCTGACTCTCGGAAAAGATGTGGAAAGCTGCCAGGGAAAGCCTCCAGAGAACAAAAGCACCCCAAACTGGTTCCCACTGAGCCCATCCCCCGCCACAGTGGGGTAGGGCAACTCTGCCCAAACAGAGTTGCCTGAGTAACCGCGCAGCAGGCCCCTCCCGCAGAAGACAGGCTGGGAGAACAAGAGGCCAGCAACCCTAAGGTCCCTAGTGAACAGGTGCATCTTGCTTGGGTTGTGGTCAATAATTTGGACTCTATACATTCCCTCAACCACCCATCAACAGAATGACTAGAAGGAGGAACCCCCAAAATAGGAAAGACTCAGAGATTATGACTTATGCCACAGATGTACAAATGGATGCAGATATGACCAAGATGTTGGAGATGGAATTCAGACTAGCAATTATGAAGACAAAAGCTAGAATGGAGAAATCAATTAATGGCAACATAGAGTCTCTAAGAGCAGAAATGAAAGCTGAATTGGCAGAACTTAAAAATGTTATCAATGAGATCCAATCCAATCTAGATAATCTAACAGCTAGGGCAAGTGAGGCAGAAGAATGAATCAGTGACCTGGAAGACAATTTAATAGATAAAAAAGGGAAAAGAGGAGGCCAGGGAAAAACAACTCAGAATCCATGAAAATAGAATCAGAGAAATAAGTGACACCATGAAGCATTCCAATGTCAGAATAACTGGAATCCCGGAGGGATTGGAGAGAGAAAGAGGACTAGAAGATATATTTGAGCAAATCGTAGCTGAGAACTTCCCTAATCTGGGGAATGAAACAAACATTCACGTCTTAGAGGCAGAGAGGACCCCTCCCAAGATCAAGGAAAACAGGCCAACACCCTGGCATGTAATAGTAAAACTCGCAAATCTTAGAAAGGAAACCATCTTAAGGGAAGTTAGGGGGAAGAGATTACTTTCGTACAGAGGGAGGAACATCAGAATAAGGTCAGACCTATCCACAGAGACCTGGCAAACCAGAAAGGCCTGGCAAGACATATTCAGGGTACTAAACGAGAAGAACATGCAGCCAAGAATACTTTATACGGCAAGGCTTTCATTTAGAATGGATGGAGAGATGCAGAGCTTCCAAGACCGGCAGAAACTGAAAGAATATGTAACCACTAAGACAGCCCTGCAAGAAATATTAAGGGGGGGGTCTATATAAGGAGAAAGACCCCAAGAGTGATATACAACAGAAATTTACAGGGACAATCTATAAAAACAACATCTTCACAGGCAATATGATGACAATTAATTCATATCTTTCAATAATCACTCTCAAAGTGAATGGCCTAAATGCTCCTATAAAACAGCACAGGGTTGCAGTTTGGATAAAAAGACAGAACCCATCCATATGCTGTCTACAAGAGACTCATTTTGAACCTAAAGATACATCCAGACTGAAAGTGAAGGGATAGAGATCCATCTTGCATGCCAGCAGACCTCAAAAGAAAGCTGGGGTAGCAATTCTTATATCAGACAAATTAGAATTTAAACTAAAATTTGTAGTTAGAGACACAGAAGGACACTATATCATTCTTAAAGGGTCTATCCAACAAGAAGATCTAACAATTGTAAATATCTATGCCCCCAACATGGGAGCATCCATCTACATAAGCCAACTGTTAACCAAAATAAAGAGTCATATTGATAACAATACGTTAATTGTAGGAGACCTCAATACTCCACTCTCAGCAATAGATCATCTAAGCAGAAAATCAACAAGGAAACAAGAGCTTTGAATGACACACTGGACCAGATGGACCTCATAGATATATACAGAACATTCCACCCTAAAACAACAGAATACTCATTCTTCTCGATCGCACATGGAACTTTCTCCAGAATAGACCACATACTGGGTCACAAATTAGGTCTCAACCGACACCAAAAGATTGAGATTATTCCCTGCATGTTCTCAGACCACAATGCTTTAAAACTGGAACTCAATCACAAGAAAAAATTTGGCAGAAATTCACACACTTGGAAGCTAAAGAGCACTCTGCTCAAGAATATCTGGGTCAACCAGGAAATCAAAGAAGAACTTAAACAATTCATGGAAACCAATGAGAAGAAAACACATCGGTCCAAAACCTATGGGATACTGCAAAGGCGGTCCTAAGGGGGAAATACATAGCCATCCAAGCCTCACTCAAAAAAATAGAAAAATCCCGAATTCACCAACTAACTCTACACCTTAAAGAACTAGAGAAAAAGCAACAAACGAGGCCTAAGCCACGCATTAGAAGAGAAATAATTAAGATTAGAGCAGAGATCAATGAATTAGAAACCAGAAACACAGTAGATCAGATCAACGAAACTAGAAGGTGGTTCTTTAAAAGAATTAATAAAATCGATAAACCACTGGCCAGACTCATCCAAAAGTAAAGAGAAAGGACCCAAATTAATAAAATTATGAATGAAAGGGGAGAGATCATGACTAACACCAAGGAAATAGAAACACTTATTAGAAATTATTGTCAACAACTATATGCCAATAAACTGAGCAATCTGGATGAAATGGATGCCTTCATGGAAACTATAAGCTGCCAAGACTCAAACAGGAAGAAATGGACAACCTGAATAGGCCAATAACCAGTAACGAGATTGAAGCAGTGATCAAAAACCTCCCAAAAAACAAGAGTCCAGGGCCTGATGGATTCCCTGGGGAATTCTACCAAACATTCAAAGAAGAAATAATACCTATTCTACTGAAGCTGTTTCAAAAATAGAAACAGAAGGAAAACTTCCAAACTCATCCTATGAGGCCAGCATTACCTTAATCCCCAAACCAGGCAAAGACCCCATCAAAAAGGAGAATTTCAGACCGATATCCCTGATGAATATGGATTCCAAAATCCTCAACAAAATCCTAGCTAATAGGATCCAACAATACATTAAAAGGATCATCCACCACGACCAAGTGGGATTTATCCCCAGGATGTAAGGGTGGTTCAACATTCGCAAATCAATCAATGTGATAGAACATATTAATAAGAGGAGGGAGAAGAACGATATGGTCCTCTCAATTGATGCAGAAACAGCATTTGACAAAATACAACATCCATTCCTGATTAAAACTCTTCAGAGTATAGGGATAGAGGGAACATGCCTCAATTTCATAAAATCTATCCATGAAAAACCCACAGCGAATATCATCCTCAATGGGGAAAAGCTGAGAGCCTTTCCCTTAAGATCAGGAACACGTCAAGGATGCCCACTCTCACCACTATTGTTCAACATAGTACTAGAAGTCCTAGCAACAGCAATCAGACAACAAAAAGAAATAAACGGTATTCAAATTGGCAAAGAAGAAGTCAAACTCTCTCTTTTCGCAGATGATGTGATACTTTATGTGGAAAACCCAAAAGACTCCACCCCCAAATTACTAAAACTCACACAGCAATTCAGTAATGTGGCAGGATACAAAATCAATGCACAGAAATCAGTTGCTTTCTTATACACTAACAAAGCAACTGTAGAAAGAGAAATTAGAGAAACGATTCCATTTACAATAGCACCAAAAACCGTAAGATACCTCTGAATAAACCTAACCAAAGAGGTAAAGGATCTATACTCTAGGAACTACAGAACACTCATGAAAGAAATTGAAGAAGACACAAAAAGATGGAAAAATATTCCATGCTCATGGATCGGAAGAATAAACACTGTTAAAATGTCTATGCTACACAGAGCAATCTATACCTTTGCCATCCCGATCAAAATTCCAACGACATTTTTCAAAGTGCTGGAACAAAGAATCCTAAAATTTGTATGGAACCAGAAAAGACCCCGAATCGCCAAGGAAATGTTGAAAAAGAAAAACAAAGCTGGGGGCATCATGTTGCCCAATATCAAGCTATATTACAAAGCTGTGATCACCAAGACAGCATGGTACTGGCACAAAAACAGACATATAGATCAATGGAACAGAACAGAGAACCCAGATATGGACCCTCAACTCTATGGTCAAAAAATCTTCGACAAAGCAGGAAAAAATATCCAGTGGAAAAAAGTCTCTTCAATAAATGGTGCTGGTAAAATTGGACAGCCACATGCAGAAGAATGAAACTCAACCATTCTCTAATACCATACACAAAGATAAACTCAAAATGGATAAAAGACCTCAATGTGAGACAGGAATCCATCAAAATCCTAGAGGAGAACATAGGCAATAAGCTCTCTGACATCAGCCACAGCAACTTCTTTCAAGATACATCTCCAAATGCTAGTGAAACGAAAGCAAAAATGTACTTTTTGGGCTTCATCGAGATAAAAATCTTCTGCACAGCAAAGGAAACAGTCAACAAAATAAAGAGGCAACCCACAGAATGGGAGAAGATATTTGCAAATGACACTACAGATAAAGGGCTGGTATCCAAGATCTATAAAGAACTTCTCAAACTCAACATCCATAAAACAAATAATCAAGTCAAATAATGGACAGAAGACATGAACAGACACTTCTCTGAAGAAGACAAATGGTTAACAGACACATGAAAAAACGTTCATCATCAATAGCCATCAGGGAAATCCAAATCAAAACCACACTGAGATACCACCTTACACCAGTTAGAATGGCAAAAATGGACAGGGCAAGAAACAACAAATGTTGGAGAGGTTGTGGAGAAGGGGAACCCTCTTACACTGTTGGTGGGAATGCAAGTTAGTACAGCCACTTTGAAAAACAGTGTGGAGGTTCCTCAAAAAACTAAAAATAGAGCTACCCTATGACCCAGCAATTGCACTACTGGGTATTTACCCCAAAGACACAGATGTAGTGAAAAGAAGGGCCATATGCACCCCAATGTTCAGAGCAGCAATGTCCACAATAGCCAAACTGTGGAAAGAGCCAAGATGCCCTTCAAAAGACGAATGGATAAAGAAGATGTGGTCCATACATATAATGGAATATTACTCAGCCTTCAGAAAGGATGAATACTCAACTTTTACATCAACATGGATGGGACTGGAGAAGATTATGCTGAGTGAAACAAGTCAAGCAGAGAAAGTCAATTATCACATGGTTTCACTTATTTGTGAACATAAGGAATAGCATGGGGGACATTAGGAGAAGGAAGGGAAAAATGAAGTGGGTGGGGAATCGGAGGGAAAGATGAACCATGAGAGACTATGGACTCTGGGAGAAACAAACTGAGGGTTTTAGAGGGGAGGGGGGTGGGGGGATCGGTTAGCCCAGTGATAGGTATTAAGGAGGGCACGTACTGCATGGAGCACTGGGTGTTATACGAAAACAATAGATTGTGGATCACCACATCAAAAACTAATGATGTATTGTATGGTGACTAACATAACATAATAAAATTTAAAAAATAAATAAATAAAAAATAAAAGCTTCTCTGGACCATGAACAGTATCAGAGCCCTTAAGCAAATAAGGCACAAGCTCTGCCTACAAGAAGCATGCAGTAATTTAGAGGTAATAGAAGTTAAGTTCATAGTAATAGAGAAAGAAGTGTAATAGCGGATGTATGTCATGTTCAGTAGAGGCAAACATGAAAAAGAGATCAATTATGCTAGATGCGAATGCTTTAAAAGGGAGAGGCTGACAGAGCTGAGATGGCCTTGAAGGTTGAATGGCAGTATAAGCATGTTAACTGGGTGAGATATTCCACTGGAGGAAACAACCTGACAGATAGCAAGACATAAATAGAGTACTGTATGTAGGTCCACATGGTTATAGCATGGGGTGTCTGTAGGGATAGGGGTGGCAAAAGAGGACAGGCATGTAGGCAAGGAAAAGATCATGGAAGACCTTGTGTGCCATGCTTAGATTTCTGGAATTTATCCTGTATGCAAGGATATTATTATTATTATAATTATATTATATATTATAATTATTATCGGAATTATTAAAAGTTCTCAAGAAGGGAAATGTATTTTAGAATGGATTGGGCCTGTTGAATTCCTTATCACTTTGCTGAGTATTTCAAAACAGGAGTTCTCAAATTCACTACAATACACATGACATATTTCCACTTGCAGCATGCTTCCACGAAACATTACTACAAGTAACGTAGGTGATGTTATATTTAATTTCTGGCACACTAGCTGTAACTCCATTGTTTTCTCTCTCTTTCTGAAGGAAGCTTGTCAGATTTTAAGCAAAGGAGGGGTGGATTTATCATAAAGATAATATTAAAAAGAAAACAAACGATTTGTGAAGTTCACTACTGAATTACTATGAGTAACTGAACACTGCTCTACACCAGATTAGGGCCTGCCAGTGGGTTATAACAATGAGTGACCACCACTGTTATAAACACATATTTGTAAAGATGGTAGTTCTTATCTTAAAAAGTCTAGGTAATGTAGGAAGATGGCTGCAGAGTAGGAGGACCTTAGGTTCAACCTCATCCCATGAATACAAGTGCAGAATGCAGTTATAGGAGAGAAATGGACCTTGGACACTGTGGTAGGGAAGAAGCCACAGTCAATGAGAAGGAAAGAGACTAGCACACACGGGAGCCCACAGGGAAGACAATTCCCTATAGCAATTGGCTTGAAAAGCAACAGGAATGCATTTTGTGAGTTCTTGCAACCAGAAGGACTTAAAGCCTGGAGTTTTAAAGGTCAGCAGGCGTGGCTTGGGGAGAGCCCTGAGGCATTGTGCTGCTCTTGGAAAGAAGGCAGGGAATAGCCTGTGGACATACAGCAAGGAAACAGTGATGTGAAGAGCACCTTGGGCACAAACTAGGGAGATTATCCACTCATCTCTCAGTGTGTCCCAGAGAAGCAGCATTCATGAAGACATGCCTCTGGGAACAAAGAAACTGGCAGGTGCCATCCCCCCCCCCCCCCCGCCCCTCAGCACAAACACAAAGCCACCCGTGGGAATGAGCTCAGTGCCTACACTCACAACCTAACTTACACCAAGAACTGTCCCCTCCCTCCCCCTAACTTTACCCCCCCCTTTGCCCAGCTCTCTGGTGGAACTGCCCTTCCCAGTCATGCTCGCCTCAGTCCCAGCACAGCAGAAGACAAGCCCAAACCACTGCTCACAGCATGTCTCATGACCCAGGAGTTTCTTCTTCATAAGGCCATTACCCTCAAGAACAGGAGAAGTAGCTGGCTTTGCTAACACACACAAACAGGCACAGAGACTTAGACAAAATGATAAGACAGAGGAAATTGTCCCAAATGAAAGAAAAGGACAAGGCCATGGCCAGAGATCTAAGTGAAACAGATATAAGTAACATGCTTGATAGAGAATTAAGGCAATGACCATAAAGATACTCACCAGACTTGAGAAAAGAGTGGAATACATGAGTGAGACACTTAACACAGAGATAAGGAATAACATAGCAGAGTAAAGGGCTCAATAAATGACATACGAAACACACTTGATGGAATGAACAGCAGGCTGGAAGAAGCAGAGGAATGAATTAACGACCTAGAAAACAGAAAGTAATCAAGCTGAACAAAAGAGAGAAACAGACATCCAGATCTAGGAGGCACAGAGAACTCCCAACAAAATCAACAAAAGCATATCCACATCAAGACATATTATAATTAAGTTGGCAAAATATAGTGATATAGAAAAAACTTTAAAATCAGCAAGATCAAAAAAAAGGCAGCAAGACAAAATAAGAGTTACATACAAGGGAAACTACATGAGGCCATCAGGAGATTTTTCAGCAGAAACTTTCTAGGTCAGAGTGGAGTGGCATGATATATTCACAGTGCTGAATGGGAAAAATCTGCAGCCAAGAATACTCTATCCAGCAAAGATATCATTCAAAATAGAAAGAGATAAAGAGGGGTGCCTGGGTGGCTCAGTCAGTTAAGTGTCTGACTATGGCTCAGGTCATTATCTCAGGGTCCTGGGATTGCGCCCCGCATCAGGCTCCATGCTCAGTGGGAGTCTGCTTCTCCGTCTTCATTTAACCCTGCCCCTCTCCCAAGTTATGCTCTCCCCTCTCTTTTTCTCTCTCAAATACATAAGTAAAATCTTTTTTAAAAATAGATGAAGAGTTTCCCAAACAAAATCTAAAGTTTTTCATGACCAGTAAACCAGCCCTGCAAAAAATATTGAAGGGGACTCTGAGTGGACAAGAAAGACAAAAAGTGATAGTATGAAGGTAAGAAACAAAAAGCAGTAAAAATAAATATTTCTGTAAAATATCGGCCAAGGAACTCACAAAACAAAAGGATGTAAAATATGACACCAAATACCTAAAATGTGGGGAGGAAAGGAGTAAAGAATGGGTTCAAACTTAAACGACCATCAACTTAATATAGACTGCTATATGCAGAAGATGTTATATGCAAACCTAATGGTAACCACAAATCAATAACCACTACTAAATATGTGAAGAATAAAGAGAAAGAAATCTAAATATATCATTAAAGAAGACCAAACCATGAAAAAGGAAGACAAGACTGTCAGAGAAAAATCTGCAGAAACAACCATAAAACAAGTAATGAAATGGCAAGAAATATGCTCCTATTGATAATTACTTTGAATTTAAATGGACTAAATGTTCCAATGAAAAGGCATATAATGACAGAATGGATAAAAACAAGATCCATCTATATGCTATCTACAAGAGAGTTATTTAGGATGTAAAGACACATGAAGACTGAAAGAGAGAGAATGGAGAAACATCTATCATGCAAATGATGTCAGAAGAAGGCCAGAGTAGCAATACTTATATTGGACATAATAGACTTCAAAACAAAGACTGTAACAAGAGACAAAGAAGGACACTATACAATAATAAAGAGGACAATCCAACAAGAAAATATAACAATTGTAAATATTTATGCACCCAACATAGGAGCACCCAAATACATGAACAGTTAATAACAAACATAAAGGAACTAATCAATAATAATACAGTAATAGCAAGGGACTTTAACACCCCACCCACATCAATGGACAGATCATCTAAACAGAAAACCCACAAGGAAACAATGGCTTTGAATGACACACTGGACCAGATGTTTTTAACAGATATATTCTGAACATTCCAAACTAAAACAGCAGTATGCACGTTCTTTTTCAAGTGCATATGGAACATTCTCCAGAATAGATCATATTAGGCCACAAAACAAGCCTCAATAAATTCAAAAAAAGTGAAGTCATACCATGCATCTTTTCTGACCACAACACTATGAAACTAGCAGTAAACCACAAGAAAAAAATCTGGAAAGACCACAAATACATGGAGGTTAAATAACATGCTTCTAAACAATGAATGGGTCAACCAGTAAATAAAAGAAGAAATAAAAAAGTACATGAAAACAAATGAAAATGAAAAAGAACAATTCAAAACCTTTGGGATGTAGCTAAAGCAGTTCTAAGAGAGAAGTTTATAGCAATACAGGCCTACCTCAAGAAGCCAGAAAAATCTCAAATAAATAACTTTACACCTAAGGGAGCTAGAGAAAGAACAACAAATGAAACCTAAAGCCAGCAGAAGGAAGGAAATAATAAAGATTAGAGCAGAAATAAATGATATAGAAACTAAAAAAGCAATAGAACAGATCAATGAAACCAGGTGTTGGTTCTTGCAAAACTCAATAAAATTGATAGTCTCACCACACTTATCAAGAAAAAAAGAGAAAAGACTCAAATAAACAAATGAGAGAGGAGAAATAACACCACCCAAATACAAGCAATTACAAGAGAATATTATGAAAAACTATATGCCAAAAAATTGGACAATCTAGAAGAAATGGATAAATTCCTATAAACATATAAATTACCAAAACTGAAACAGGAAGAAATAGAAAATTTTAACAGACCCATAATCAGGAAAAACATGAATCAGTAATAAAAAAAACTCCCAACAAACAAACATCCAGGACCAGATGGCTTCACAGGTGACTTCTACCAAACATTTAAAGAAGAGTTAATACCTATTCTTCTCAAACTATTCCAAAAAATAGAAAAGGAAGGAAACTTTCAAATTCATTCTGAGGCCAGCATTACCCTGATACTAAAACAAAAACAAAAACAAAAAAGGAGAACTACAGGCCAACATCACTAAAGAACACAGATGCAAAAATCCTCAACAAAATACTAGCAAACTGAATCCAATAATACATTTAAAAAAATCATTCACCACAATCAAGTAGGATTTATTTCTGCATTGCAAGGGTGGTTCAGTATTCATAAATCAATCAATATATCATATAAATAAGAGAAAGATTAAAAACCATATAATCATTTCAACAGATGCAGAAAAGGCATTTGACAAAGTACAATATCCATTCATGATAAAAACCCTCAGCAAAGTAGGTTTAGAGGGAACATAATGTGATAAAGACCATTCAGGAAAAACCCACAGTTAACATCATCCTCAATGGGGAAAAAACAGAGCCTTCCTCCTAAGGTCAGGAACAACACAAGGATGTCCACTCTCATCACTTTTATTCAATACAGTACTGGAAGTCCTAGCCACAGTAATCAGACAACAAAAAGAAATAAAAAGTATCCAAATCAGTAAGGAAGAAGTCAAACTTTCACTATTTGCAGACAACATACCATATGTAGAAAGCCTAAAAGACTCCACCAAGAAACTGGTAGAACTGATAAATTAATACAGTAAATCATAGAATACAAAATCAATGTACAGAAACTGGTTTCATTTCTACATACTAATAATGAAGCATCAGAAAGAAAAATTAAGAAAACAATCCCATTAATAATTGCACTAAAAATAATAAGATACCTAGGAATAAACCTAACCAAAGAGGTGAAAGACCTATACTCTAAAAACTATAAAACATTGATGAAAGAAATTGAAGATGACACAAACACAGGGAAAAACATTCCATGTTCATGGATTGGAAAAGGAAATATTGTTAAAATTTCTATAGTACCCAAAGCAATCTATACATTTAATGCAATCCCTATCAAAATACCATAGCATTTTTCACAGAAGTAGAACAAACAATCCTAAAATTTGTATGAACCACAAAACACCCTGAATACCCAAAGCAATCTTGAAAAAGAAAAGCTAAGCTGGAGGCATCACAGTTCCAGACTTCAAGTTAAATTACAAAGCTACAGTAATCAAAACAGTATGGTACTGGCACAAAAATAGACACATAGATCAACAGAACAGAATAGAAAATCCAGAAATAAACCTGCATTTATAGGATCAATTAATCTTCCACAGAGCAGGAAAGAATATCCAGTGGGAAAAAGACAGTCACTTCCATAAATGGTGTTGGGAAAACTGGACAGCAACATGGAAAAGAATGAAATTAGGCCACTTTCTTACACCATATATAAAAATAAATTCAAAATGGGTTAAAGACCTAAATGTGAGACTTGAACCATAAAAATCCTAAAGAGAACACAAGCAATAACCTCTTTGACATTGGCTGTAGCAACTTTTTTCTAGACAGGTCCTCTGAGGCAAGGGCAACAAAAGCAAAAATAAGCTATTGGAATTTCATCAAAATAAAAACTTCTGCACAGCAAAGGAAACAGTCAACAAAACTAAAAAGCAATCTATGGAATGGAAGAAGATATTTCCAAATGACATATCAGATAAAGTATCCAAAATATATAAAGAACCTTACAAAACTCAACACCCCCAAAACAAATAATCCAATTAAAAATGGGCAGAAGACATGAGCAAACATTTCTCCAAAGAAGACATACAGATGGCCAACAGACACATGAAAAGATGCTCATCATCACTTACCATCAAGGAAATGCAAATCAAAACTACAAGGAGATATCACCTCACATCTGTCATAATGGCTAAAATTAAAAAACATAAGAAACAACAAGTGTTGGTGAGGATGTGGAGAAAAAGGAACCCTCTGGCACTGTTGGTGGGAATGGAAACTGGTTCAGCCACTGTGGAAAACAGTATGGAGTTTCCTAAAAAGTTAAAAATAGAATTGCTTTACAATCTAGCAACCACACTACTAGGTTTTTACCCAACAATACGAAAACACTAACTCAAAGGTATGCATGCATCCTTATGTTTATAGCAGCATTATTTACAATAGCTAAATCATGGAAGCAGCCCAACTGTCCATCGATTAATGAATGGATAAAGAAGAAGTGTTGTATATGTATACAATGGAATATTAATTCAGTCATAAAAAAGAAAGAAATTTTTCTATTTGCAACAACATGGATGAAGTAAGAGAGTGTAATGCTCAATGAAGTCAGTCAAAGAAAGACAAATACCATATGATTTCACTTATATGTAAAATTTAAGAAGCAAAACAAATGATCAAAAAAAGGGAGAGACAAATCAAGAAATAGACTCTTAATTATAGACAACAAACTGATGGTTACCAGAGGGAGTGGGGTGGGGAGATGGGTTAAATAAGTGATGGATATTAAGGGTGCATTTGTTGTGATGAGCACTAGGTGATGTATGGAAATGTACAGCTGAAACTAATATAACACTGTGTGGTAACTAACCAGTTAAAAGAAAAACTTAAAAAATAAAATAAATCTAATAAAAACTTAAAAGAAATAAAAATAGTAAGTCTAAACACCCATTTTGCTAATTGAAGAATTGGAATATATGCACAATTTATATTGTGTAATCATACAAATTAGTAATGCAATTAGAGATCATAATACATACACAAACACAAATATATTCATGTTCATCCCAGTGACCCACACACAGAAGAGAGCATCCCATGCACACCCCCAGTTGTACAGGCCAGCATCCCCCAAGGCTAGTGGTTTTTCCTCCCAAACCGCCCTCACAGTGGCCAAGGAGAAATCACCCCCTCTCCTGGAAGTGATCAGTGCCCCAGAAGGGGTTGGGAGGACAGTGTGCCAGTGAGAAGTACACCAACAAGGTTGATCACTAAGGTGCAGGTGGAGACTATCAAGAGCAGAGACTGGGTGATGAATGGAGGAAATTTTCATGTAGGAAGGGAAACGTGTGTATGGTCATTTATTTTCTCTTGCACGAGGATTGTATATTTCCCTTTAGTGAGAGGGAAGTGGGAAGTGGTCATTCTTTTTGAGTTCAAAGTACTTTTATGCTTAACTACCACCCTCTAAGTACACTGTCATGATATAACTTGTATCCAAGGTGAGCCACTTCATCCTTTGAATATAATCTTTTGAAACAAGTGGTATTTGTCATTTATATGGAGCTTGACTAGAGGACACAAAGATATGCTTAGGCGGAGAAGGACATGCTTTGATTTCTGAAATTCCATCTGTTTTTTTTTTTTTAAGTTGAAAATTTGAGCCAAAATAGTTAAAATTAAAATGTGCTGGAAACAATCTAAATAGACTACAAAAGGGAAATGACTTGGTGAATAGACCCAGGGCAGCAGGTGCTACAGTAGCTAGGAACTGGTTAGGCATCTCTCTGTTCATGTAGTCTCAAGACCTCTCCATGTGGTCACTCCACAAGGGCTAGCTTGGGCTTCCTCACACTATGGTGATTTTAAGTAGACTGTATGAATGGTAACTCTGTAAAAGAGTTAATTCCACCGTGCAAAGTGAAAACTGCATTGTCTTTACACCCAAGTCTTATAAGTCATTTTGAACTGTTCTCTTTTGGCCAACATGATAACTTGACAAGTTTCAAGAGGAGGGAAAATAAGACAAACCCCACCTCTCAATGGGAGGAATGTAGGGATGGGAGCTAGTGTTGTGACCATCTTTGGAAATGCCATCTGCCACAAGGTGATACATGTATCATTATATATATATATATATATAATGAACCTTACAAAACTCAACACCCAAAAAAGATGACTCTAGTGTTACAGTGGAGGACTATGGCAAATACACTTCCTTTCCTGACATTTCTGATGTAGCTAGTAACAGTAATGTAGACCTCTATAGCACTTTCCCACCCTGGAAGGTGGCTCTTAACCTAAACAATGTCAACTTGTAATATTTAAAACTTTAAACTTTTGGTAGCACTTCCACAGATGTTTCCTTATAATACAGCTATCTAGGGCAGGTGTTACTTTCCTTTGAATGATGAAAAAAGGGAGAGATAAGGAGATCAAGTGGCATAGGTTATATGGCTAGCTGGTGGCAGAGTGGGGATAAGAATCTAGGACCCCCAATCGCAGCCTAGGGCTCTTCCTGCTCAGCTTTGAGGAGTAGAACAGGTGTAAATTTTCCTGTGGCTGCAGAGACGTAGAAGAGGTAGCTGAGCCTCCCTTTTCTGTACATCACAAAGGTATCCTTTATGTGTCTGTTAGCCATTTGTATGTCCTTTGGAGAAGTGTCTTTTCATGTCTTCTGCCCATTTTTTGACTTGATTATTTGTTTTATGGGTGTTGAGTTTGAGAAGTTCTTTATAGATCTTGGATACCAGCCCTTTATCTGTAGTGTCATTTGCAAATATCTTCTCCCATTCTGTGGGTTGTCTCTTTGTTTTGTTGACTGTTTCCTTTGCTGTGCAGAAGATTTTTATCTTGATGAAGTCCCAAAAGTTCATTTTCGCTTTTGTTTCCCTTGCCTTTGGAGACGTGTCTTGAAAGAAGTTGCTGTGGCGATGTCGAAGAGGTTACTGCCTATGTTCTCCTCTAGGATTTTGATGGATTCCTGTCTCACATTGAGGTCTTTCATCCATATAGAGTTTATCTTTGTGTATGGTGTAAGAGAATGGTCGAGTTTCATTCTTCTGTATATAGCTGTCCATTTCCCAGCACCATTTATTGAAGAGACTGTCTTTCTTCCATTGGATATTCTTTTCCTGCTTTGTCGAAGATTAGTTGACCATAGAGTTGAGGGTTCATATGTGGGCTCTCTATTCGGTTCCATTGATCTATGTGTCTGTTTTTGTGCCAGTACCATGCTGTCTTGGTGATGATAGCTTTGTAATATAGCTCAAAATCGGGCAACGTGATGTCCCCAGCTTTGTTTTTCTTTTTCAACATTTCCTTGGCGATTCGGGGTCTTTTCTGGTTCCATACAAATTTTAGGATTGTTTTTTCCAGCTCTTTGAAAAATGCCAGTGAGGGGCATCTGGATGGCTCAGTTGTTAAGCATCTGCCTTCGGCTCAGGGTATAATCCCAGGGTCCTGGGATCGAGCCCCAAGTCGGGCTCCCTGCTCAGCGGGAAGCCTGCTTCTCCCTCTCCCACTCCCCCTGTTTGTGTTCCCTCTCTCACTGTCTCTCTCTCTCTGTCAAATAAATAAATAAAATCTTTAAAAAAATTTTTTTTAATTTTTTTAATTTAAAAAAAAAGAAAAATGCCATTGGTATTTTGATCAGGGATGGCGTTGAAAGTATAGATTGCTCTGGGTAGCATAGACATTTTAACAATATTTATTCTTCCAATCCATGAGCATGGAATGTTTTTCCATCTTTTTGTGTCTTCTAAATGTCTCAAAGACTGTCAAGTAGGTAACAAATCTAGGAAACATCAGCATTTGATGGGTACTATGTAAATAATACTGCTAATAGATTTTAACCAAACTTCTTTTTTTTATTATGTTCAGTTAGCCACTGTATAGGACATAATTAGTTTTTGATGTAGTGTTCAGTGATTCATTAGTTGTATATAACACCCAGTGCTCATCATAACACATGCCTTCCTCCATACCCATCACCCAGCTTCAATGGAAATATTGCTGACGTATTGTGGATGCAAGGTTTGCTAGTCATTCAGAATCTCTTCCCAAGCTATTTATGCCCATTATAATATAATGAATGAAATTAGGATGAATTTTAGCTGCCTTTATAATGCTAGAAATTGTACACAATGAGGGTGGTGTGGTAAACTTGGAGGAATATGTTCATAATTTATATATTTAAAACTTGGTAATTATCTCATTCAGTTGTTCCAATATCAATAGTAAACTAAGGAATTTAGGGTTATAAGTGATCTCAGTATAGAGATGTGGCAGTGCCCTCCTGCATTCCATCCCTCCCAACCAAAGGAGCTATAGGGAAATCAGCCTTAGATAGACTACAAATGCTTTCTCTGCTTTACTCCTTAGATTGAAATATTTCATATTAACAGATATTCATAATATATTATAGTTTGGAACATATTCAAATCAACCTTATTTTAAAAATAAAATGTATTTGCTATGATTCTGTAAAACATTTCAGCATATGGAGTCTTCAAAGTCCTTTTGGGGTTTTTTTGTTTTTGTTTTTAGTCAACTGGGATCTGCTGTTGCCAAAAATCATGCAATGTCTATAGTTGAAAGACAGGTATGCATTTTGAGACTCCTGCCCAGGGGCATCTGGGTGGCTCAGTCAGTTAAGCGTCTGCCTTCTGCTCAGGTCATGATCTTGGGGTCCTGGGATCAAGCCCCGAATCGGGCTTCTTACTCAGCGGGGAGTCTGCTTCTCCCTCTACCCCTTCCCCAACTTGTGCTCTCTCTCTCTCTCTCAAATAAATCAATAAAATCTTAAAAAAAAAAGAAACTCCTGCCCATAGACATTTAAAAGACAAATGGTATACCAAACTATTATATAAATGACATTGTGTCTGCATTTCTTTATAGTAAAAAACATATCATTTATCTTGCTTGTTGTAAGAGGAACATTCCATTTTTGTCTTTGCATTGGTCATTTCTCACTACATCTTTTCCCATCCCCTCCATCTGCATTACCATTTTTGTTGCATCCAACTTGTGTCCACTTTAGTTTCTTTCCAACATTATTTGCTCTGTATTTCCCTTCTCTGTTTAACTTGACTTTCACTTTCCAGATGATTATTTTTCCATTAAATGCCAATTACAGGGTGAGGAACATATTTTGGGATTAGGAATGATTACCCAGGAAAGAGAGAGATTGGAGAGCATGTGATCTACATAGGTGACATAGTTTATATATATATATATATATATATATATATATATATATATATATATATATATATA
>NC_058411.1:87616188-87617750 GCF_002201575.2 Neomonachus schauinslandi | reverse complement strand
ATATATATATATATATATATATATATATATATATATATATATATATAAGAAAGACCAAATGAGACTCATAAAGAGATACAAAATAGTATTATATAAAGTGAGTTTCTAAAAGCTAACAGTACCTATGATTAACCCCACAGGGCTGCCATGTAAAGGTAAGTGTCAAGCAGAGTATCAGAGGGATGGTGGCATTTTAAAGGCAAAAGAAGGAGCAAGTTACATACAAGGTGATGACAAATAGATGACTTAGTTGTAGTGTTTGGTTTCCTAAAGTTCAAGAAAAGAATAAGTGTGAGCCCCAGCAATAGGTTCTCCTGCAGGTCCCATAAATTCATCACAATTCTCCTTCCTTTTTCTTTTTTTTCCTTGTCATGTACTAAACAATCTGAATGCATATACTTTAAATTGTCTCCATGTCCTTACCACTAACTTCTTTCATGTCAGACAACCTGGCTGCATTTCGTTTTGATCAACAAAAAGTCCTCAGAGATCACCAAAGACCTGAACTCTGTCTGTTTCTGTTCTTGACCTCAGCCTCTCCTATATTAGACTTCATTCACCACCATCTTCTTGACTTTATCTTCAGGGACATTGTACACTTGCTTTCCTTTGTAAATTGAGGTCTGCCAAAGCCTTTCTTAAAGAGTGGTCCTCCCATCTCCTTCATGCATAAATGGCAGTTCTCTTCCAAAGTTTAGTTGGGGTCTTGTGCTCTTTCTTCAATGCTCTGTTCTTTTCCAGCCAATAATTCCCACATGACACTCAATACATGTTTCCATGTAATTCTCCCAATGCAATCCTCAGCTCAATATTTCTTACTGATTATAGGTTGTCATCGCAGATTTCTTGCCAATAACAAGTGAAATATAATCACAGCCAAGTTCATTATAAAGTCCCTATTCCAAAATCATGGCAAACCCCCACTTTCACGTCATTTTCTTTGAATTTATCAATGATGAGGATAATTTCTTGCCTCCTTGAGCCCTTATTCATGGGAGGACATCTTCAGGTTCTCTTTTTTGTCTCTTCATTCTGCCAAGTCCCTATATTTCTCTCTCCCTTGTAGGTCTTAGACACATTTCTTCCTCTATTTCTGAAACTACAGTCTTCATCTAATCTCTAACACATTCACAACTGTTCAAGGGTATTCATCACTCCTGTGGTGTCCATCTCTCCTTTTGTTCTCCCAAATTCAACTTATATGTGTCCATCTCTCCTTTTGTTCTCCCAAATTCAACTTATATGTGAGCAACTTGCTTTTCTGTAAGTCTCCGGACTCATCACAAAGCGTGTGCTCAATAAATGTTAAGGCTGACACTTCCTGTCACTTGAGACTATACCTTAGATGCATTGTATTTTTTCCCCCTTTTTTTCCTTAGTGCCTGGAATGCTTTTTGAAATGAAACTACCATCCTCCTTGTATTCAAATTCCTCTTGCTAATTGTGATACTTTGGGGAACAAATTTTAGTAGTATCTTGGTGAAGGATTTTTAAAGATTTAAGTGAGTTCTTCCTTTCCTTCCTTCCTTCCTTCCTTTCTTTCTTTCTTTCTTTCTTTCTTT
>NC_058411.1:87593465-87616178 GCF_002201575.2 Neomonachus schauinslandi | reverse complement strand
TTCCTTCCTTCCTTCCTTCCTTTCTTTCTTTCTTTCTTTCTTTCTTTCTTTCTTTCTTTCCAGACCTTACAGTTACTTTTTATCTGATTTTTATTGTCTGCTTAATTTGACCTCTAAACCCAGAGGGCAGAAATTAGGTATAAAAGTGTTCAGTCATGAGAACAGCATCGGCACTTAGTCAATAATGCACTGTCTACTTCTAGCTCTGCCTTTGCAAAGTGAATGAGAAATCCCACATGGAAAAGGCTATAATGAAAAGATACACCATGGCCAAGAGGATATTGTACAGATCATATTATCACTTAGGTCACATGATAAATTTTCTCTGTAAAGGAGAGTTCACACATTCAGAGAAGAAAGTACATCCAAAATTACAGTGTTGGCACAGCTCAGGCCAAATTGTTTCGGTTGTTTCTAGTAACCATATAAACAGAAACACAGAATCTTCAGTAGTGTATAATTAAAGACTTCTAGAGAATTGATCTGTATAAATACAGAGATTATAAGTATTCAGTTTATATAGGTTTTTAAATAGAAGTGAGCTGACTCACAAACATTAAAAATGTACACAAACTACTCACTTCTTGGTACATAGCTATTATTTGATTACAAAAATAAAACATCGCTAATGAAATAATTTCCAGAGTATATGCTCAGATTAATTGGCTCAACATTTATTGAGCACAGTGGTCTAATTATAACATGCAAAGAATACAAGGTGATCCCCTTCTTTCATTTCATAGGAATCACGAATTAAAAATTCACAAAACCTCCAGTTCTCACATGACTTTTTAGTTTCTCTCTTTAAATTGGTAGACTCAAATGTTTTTATTCTTCCCTCTTCCACTCTATTCTAAAATGTCACCCCACCACTCCAGCTGCTTACCCATTGCAAGGTATTGAGATAGCACCACATCAAATGCATCCACTAAATATGATGCACATCTGTGTTACAGATACTCTTCTAGGCATTTGGCATATAATAGTGGGCTACATCAACAAAAATCCTCTCCCACATGGAGTTTACATTCTAGAGGGGGAAAACAAACAATAAATGAAATGAAGAATAAAATTATGTGGATAAGCAGAATTAGGGGTACCCAGGGTGAGGGCAAGGACAAATGATCATGGTAGGCCTCATTAAGGAAATAGATGGGCAGACTTCAAAGAGGTGGAGGAGTTAGCTATCTGTGGAAAAAGCATACTTGGGAGAAGAACAGCAAGTGCAAAGTTCTTGGGGCAGGAGCATTTCAAGAGGGTCTCAGGAATGGCAAGGGGACCAATGTGGCTAGAGCAGAGAGTGGTGGGAGGTTTTATGAGAGGAGAGGGGAGACATAAGAGTCAAATCTTATAGGACATAATGAGCTGTTAAAAAGGATTTTGGCTTTTACAGTGTGTGAGATGAAAATCCATTATGGGATTTTGAGTGGAAGAGTGACAGGGTCTTATCTATATTCTAAAAGATCACCCTGGCTGCTATGTTGAAACAGCTTCTAGGGAATCAAGAGAGGAAGCTGAGAGACAATTTAGGAGTATTTTGCAGTCAAGAGATGATGGCAGTTTGTATCAGAGTGGTTGCAATGGAGGTGGAGAGAAGTGGTAGGATTAAGGATATATTTTGAATATAGAGTCAATAGGACTTTTCTGAAAGATTATATGTGAGATGTGAGAGAAGAGAGGAGTCCAGGATAACTCCAAGGTACTTTGGTCTGAGCAACTGAGATGGGAAAGACTGCAAGTTGAAAAAATTAGGGGGTGGGGAGAAGATCAGAAATTTACTTTAGGACATGTTAAGTCAAACAAT
Organism: Neomonachus schauinslandi; assembly: GCF_002201575.2. Classification (NCBI taxonomy): domain Eukaryota; kingdom Metazoa; phylum Chordata; class Mammalia; order Carnivora; family Phocidae; genus Neomonachus; species Neomonachus schauinslandi. The sequence continues at coordinate 87,614,374 of NC_058411.1, read as the reverse complement.
TCATTCACATTATCCAAATTCTGTAGCAGTTATAAATTAAAAGTCCCAAGAATGAGACAGCTTTTATAAGCTACCTCCTAACTTATCCCAGATTTTGCTAGAAACTTAAGTCACAGCAAGGGCACAGAGTGAAAAAGAAAACTTGTATAGTAGGGTCATGAATCAAAGAGATTCTTAGGCTATTATTTTTGGTGCTTTCAAAGCAAACAGTATGGAGAATGGAATGCAGTATGTTGTTTAGAAGAAAAAACAAGCTCAAGGTTTTTATTTTGTCTCACCTCTAGGAAAAAAAAAAAACCTCATCATTATAGTAAATTAGCTGAATCATCTTCACTGGGCTATGACTCAGACAAATCAATGCTGTTCAGGTCTCTTGAAGGAGGTTCTCCTTTAGTTGGAGGAAATGAAATTGACTAAGAGCCAGTCAGCAAGGTTGGTGTCGAAGGTGGGAGATCACTTCTTTTTCCTCTCAAACTAGACACTGCTTAGTTACTTTGCTTATTTCAGATTGTTGTGGGTGGGGAATGATTTGGAATGAAGGAACAGAATTAATATTATGTAGGCAAATGTGTAGAGGGAAATGTATACAATTTATTTTCAGTTAGACTATAATTGATTATTCAAAAACTTTCCTGATGTGCTTGTAGATAACCAATAATTTTGACACATTGATTCGTTCAACAGTAAATATTTAACATTGCTCACTAACATCATGGATTGTATTAGTGGTGGGGGTAAAAAACATAAGATATGACCCTCACTCTCAAGATCACTGTAGGCCTTCCCAGCCTATATGAAGGTTATTTCTTACAGTAATATGAATGGCATATATCATGATTTTGAATGGTCACAGGACATCAATTGGATAATGAGGTATTTGCCTGAATAAAACACTGGAAACTCCTCTTGTAGGGTGAGGAAAGAAATCCTCTTTTAAGTGTCAGTGAGGGACAGACAAATGAACCATCATTTTTAATGTTTGTTCCCAGCATTTTTCTGCAGTGTTTTTCTACATCATAGGATTTAAAAAATTGAATTTCTACTTTAGAAAAATATTTAAAATATATATTAATCATTTAGGGTCTATTAAAGCATCACAAATACTATTTGTATTAGTCAGGTCAGACTAACGATGATGTGTTAATAAACAACCCCCAAATCTCAGCACCTTAATACAGAAAGTCAAGTTTTTATTTACACTGTGTATCTAATATGGTAGGGGGCTCTCCTCTTTAGAGTCACTTTGAGATCAAAATGCTGGAACACTTAGCCTCCTTAAGGGGATGAGATAATGCTTCACTGAGCATTGGTTTCTTACTGCCTAAACCTGAAAGTGACTCATACCACTTACCTTAATAGCCCTTGGGCCAAAGCTTATCATATCACTCCTACAAAACTGAAAGAATCCTAGGAATATGAGAAATATTTGGTGACTAGTTTTCTTTTCCATACCATCTTTTTGTTTATTTTTAAGGAAATGAAAACACAATAACATGACTTGAAGATAGCGTCTTAGTGACCCAAAGTATGATTCTTCTTTAAAATGTATATAGAAGTAAAATAAATAAATAAATAAATATATATATATAAAGAATAAATAAATAAAATGTATACAGAAGTCAGTGAAAACCATTTAAAAAAAACTTTCTCAATTCTTAATAAAAGTAAGACAAAAGGATCAAATTATTCTGGTCAGTAGTGTTTCTACCTAGAAAGAGCCCCATATGAATCTTGCCTCTCTCAAGAGCCAGACCAGAGCACTGAGCCAGAGCATTCTGAGAGTCTAGCAGACAGCAGGCTCAGAACCTCCCTTTCTTAAAGTGCTCACAAAGAAATTAATCTGGTCCAACCATGTAGGGAACCACAGCCTTAGACTTGCCATAAGCAGTTCATTGTTTCTCATCAGGGTCTTTGAGCATGTATATTACAGGACACAAGGCATATATGGAAAACAGTTTCTACCATTCCATGAAGACAAATTTTATCATGGAAGATGGAGACAGAGTGGAGGGAGACCATAATCAATGTGGCAAAGAGTTTGAAGGATTATGGATCAAAGATAGGGACTGATGGTTCACAAACCACGCTGCTTCTACCGCAGCAACCTCACGGTTTAGAATATTTCCTTCTTCATTTGGGAAAATGGTCTTTTCAAGTATGACTTTCCAAGAAAAGCCCACCTTCCCCACCACCTAATGCAAACCACAAAGTCTCTGAAGAATAAGGCAAAGTATGAAAAGGGACTGAAACTTGAACTGATTTCCAACATGGTTTAGTTTAAAATCTGGTCATTCTCCACTAATTTACAATCCAGTGATTTTCTTTTTTTTTTTTTAACATTTATTATCTTCCTTTGGGATCAAGATAAAGCTGTTCAAGAACTGTGGTCTCTGTCTCTGTCTCTCTGTCTCTGTCTGTCTGTCTCTTTCTGTGTGTGTGTGTCTATGTGTGTGTGTGTTTCTGATAACCAGCTGTGTTTAGTCCCTCTTAAAGGTCAAAGGAAGGCCCCTTTTTCTTCCCATCTGGCATATTTCTTACAAAGAACACACAGATATAAACACACATATTCCTCTTGTGCACCAGGTCTTGCCCTTGGATTGATTCCGGGTTAGTCAATGGGCCCTCACATATGATTCAGAGGGAGCTATGCCATGTGGGACCACACATTACCTATTTATAAAATGGATTCTATATTCCAGACACTATTTATGTGCTGTGTAGGCTATAAAGTGGACCAAACACAGACTCAACTCATGAAGTAGCTTTAGTCCAAAAGTTTATCACCTGCATTTAGTTAATCTTCCTGAAAACTGAGGAAAACAAAGTTATATTTATATATCACTGCTCATGGAGGCAATAAAATAAGAAAAACAGCAGAAAATTATCAGGATGGCATGTAGCAAGAACAGGGACAGAGGGATGGAAGATAGAAGAAGGAAAATATATCTGCTTTGACCCAGTTTATTCCTTTAGACCCAGGACCCTGTTCCCTCTGCTTCAGTCCCACTTCACAGTCAGCCTGTAGGGTATTTCAATGTGAGTGATCTAGAATGCAGCCATTTCAACAGGAGTAAACACTTACTCCTAAACTGCTTCCTCTAAACTTTCTTATTTTTGTCAATCTTCTCAATATTCATCGCCAGACTTGAAACTACAGTTATGGTGTTTTCCCCCTTCTCCTTCAGCTCCCAAACATAGTTACTCTGCCCAATTTTATCACACATCAATTCTCATTTTCTATTATCAATGCCACCATCATAACTGAGGCTTCATCTTTCCGTACCCAGATTGTCATCATTGTTTCATACTTGGCTTTCTCACTTTTATTGAGCAAACTCTACACCATCATTTATGATTTTAGCTGACTTTGTTGGGACGTTGGAGTTTATTGAGATAATGAAAACTTATGTTCCTGCTAAAAATCTTAACATTCAGAATTTTGATGTAATTATTGAATGCCTATCTCATAGCTTGCATTTTCAAAAGCATAAGGAATCTGTAGACAGAATGCAACTCTCACAGGGCAAAGGTTTTCTTTCTCTTAATCTTTTTCACATCTTCTAATTGAATTGATTTTGACATCTAAGCCATATTTAACGTTTACCCTATTATGCTTTGAAAAGAGACTAAGAGTTATCCAAGGATTCCTAAGTTGTGATGTGTGAATCAGGCATCTCCCATACTCCACACCTTCAGTGAGTTCTTTGCCTAATTAATTTTTAACCTTAAAGAAAATTCAGTCCCAGAATGTGTGATCCATGAAACACTGAATTGTAATGTTTGACAGAAAAAGATTTTGGCAAAATAAAGTAAAAGATACATTAAATGCAGCCAATTTTTATTAAAATCTAAACCCTAGTCTTTTGAGGCAAAACCATTATTTATTTAGCTGGAGAAGTTGACTAGTTAATGAAAAGCCACTGAAGTCTCCATTGTTGCTTTTATTGCTGTTATTCTGCATGACAAGCTGCTGTTTAAAAGACACATTTTATAATGGTAAGGTATTTGGATATATGCTTACGAATCAAGAAATGTAAAACCTTTTATTAATATTCTAATAATGCAAGTAACTCAAGGGCCTGATGCAAACTTGCATTTGCACTGTCCACATAAAAGAGTTCAGCAAAAGATTATAAAAGATTAAGAGTATAATTACATGAGAAGTGATGATATCTAAAATACTGAAGCACAAGTAGCATTTATCACAATTGGTAATTATAGATTACAGTTTATTAACAGCTTATAAATAGTGATTTACCACGGTAATCTTAGTATGTAGCCCACTGTCCAGTATAAAAGCTCAGAAAATTTTTGTGGAACGAATCAGTTCTTTTGAGTACCTTACAAACACTCAAAAGATCCACTCACAAGTAATAGGTGAATCTCTTTACCCACTCTTTAAAAACAGCTCATTAAGTTTTTGACAATCACTGATGGCCCAGTTTATTTTAGGGTTTTAAAAATAATTTTTCACATCTTAAAAATTCACACTTCTCACTAAAGCAAAAAGCACTTTCATTTGATCATTCAGATTTTTAGTTTTTCTAAGCTGAATTGTTTTAACTTGGAAAACACAGTAGTTCTCCCAAGAGATGCCCAGACCAGCTCATAATTTGGAGTGGTTAGTTTTAGAGCTGCTTTTTCATCTCAAGTGTGGTCACATGATCTTTTCAGCATATTTGCCTATCATGCTTCCTCTCAGACAAAACCTAGTCATTTCACCTTTTATTTTTTTGGCTGATTACTTACTAACTCACTGTGTATTTATATACATATATATGTATTTTATTTTTATTTTATGTATTTTATTATATATGTATATACTAGAAAAAGGGGGAGATGAATTAGAAAACCGTCAACTTTTAATAAGAAAAATTTTCCCACCTTCTAACATTCATCGACCTAAACATAAACTGCTCTGTATTTTTCCTATTGATTCATATTTACAAGCCATATTTATTCAGGGTAATACTTTAACCCTCTCTTCTTATCGCTATATTGTAAAAATAGAGGATGTAAGAATCAAATCTATATACTTTTGTAGAGTGGACATTGGCTATTCTGCCATTTGTTTTCTTTTTTTTTTTTTTTAAGATTTTATTTATTTATTTGAGAGAGAGAGAATGAGAGAGAGCAAGCACATGAGAGGGGGGAGGGTCAGAGGGAGAAGCAGACTCCCCGCCGAGCAGGGAGCCCGATGAGGGACTCGATCCAGGGACTCGATCCAGGGACTCCAGGATCATGACCTGAGCCAAAGGCAGTCGCTTAACCAACTGAGCCACCCAGGCGCCCCTGCCATTTGTTTTCAATGAGGGCATTAACAGGTTGGAAATTGCTCTTGGCTCTTTGGGATTCATTAATGATTTTCATGAACACCCCATTCCCCTCTTAAAGAAGAAACATCTTTTAGGGCTCAGTGGTCTCATGCATTGCTTGATGCACTGGAACATCACCCTTGTCGAGCCATGTATCATTGCTGCTGGTTGGCGTGAATATTTAAAAGAATGAAAAGGAGTCATTATGACTTTTAACACATTTTAAGGTTGTCTCAATGAATGCAAAGTCTTGTGCATACACAGGATATTTATAAAATAAATAAGAGGTTTATTTATAATTATTATCCTTATTTCAACAGAAACACTAAGACATCCATTAGTCACGTAAGACGTCTTGATGTCAGAGGCATTTTCGACTATACTGTATCTGAAATCTAAACTGTTCATTTCTTTTGTGCATGTGAATCAACAAGGGACATTGAAAACATCACACAGAAAGTATTTTTGTGGGTGCCTTTGGAATTGCGGTCAGCATGATTCACTCACATCCACATGCTGGACCTTTAGGGGCAATGACAAAACTGTCCCTGCTGTCCATAGCTCCATCCATCCAACTAGCAAGATGTGGTTAGTGGGCAATCTGGGATCACTGTGGCAGGATATGCTTGCTGAACAATGGGAAGAGGAGCAGAGAGAGAATTGTGCTTGTAATGAGGACACAGAGCAAGGAGTAGAGATTTAGATTCAGAATAATTTAGGCTCTGTGCAATGTTAGAAAGGGAGAGGGATCATGTTTCAACTGGTGTTATGTCGAAATTGTGCTTTGAAATGTTAGTTGGATTCTAAAATATAAGATTTTAGTTTATTATTTTTTATTAAATTTAATTTAATATAATATGAATACCCAACTATATGGCAAAAGCCTCAGAAATCAGTTTTTGAAGAGGAGGCTCAAGACTCACATTACAAATTGCCTTACACGTAAATAGCCATCCATCCTCAAAAGAAAAGCCTAGCATGAGGTAGCGGAAAAAAGTGATGCCCAAACCTCATAGCCACAGGTACCTTTTCATACTAGAAAGTTACTATTGCCAGGTGTTCACAACATGAACCTGACAAGTTTCATTGTGGTTTTCAAGAAAAAAAAAGTAAATATTTGGTTCAAGCACGATGAGGAAAAATCGTATTTTGAGACCCAAACAGAGTCTAATCCACCTAGAGGTTACTGGTTTTTTAATAGTTGTAGAAATGACCACCGTCTGTTATCCAGAGGACCGGCCTGAGTGATTTGCTTCATGAAAGGACTCAGTGGCTAGGGGTCCTGACCAGCAGAGCTTTGTCGGGCCTGACATGTGCTTCCAGGCAAAAGTGCTTGCTTCTGCTATTCAGCCCCCTACCGTCACCCCATCCAAGAGGCTACATTGCTAACATGGCAGAGAGATGAGAAAGAGTGAAGAAGGGTGGTAGCAGTTGATATGGTAGTCTCATGCATTTCTTTCTATCTCAAAAATTTTGCATTTTTATAGACAGCAAATAGAATGTGTACCTAAGTTTCAGAAAGTATGTAGCTGTCTTTCTATCTTACCAATGTTCATCTGGATTTTGAGACGTTGCCTTGGGTCTGTGGGGAACTGGGGTGGGAACAGAGGCAGGGGAGGTACATTATAACCCTGAGAGGAAACATATGTTCCTTCTTTTCCAGCATTTTACATGTTTTCTTCCTGTCTCTCTGCTCTGCCTTAGTACCTCCAGGCAGAGACACATGGGTTTGACCTGCTACGAGGGAGACCCAGCTCACATTATCCTGTCTCTGTCCCATTGTTTCTGCCTCATTAAAAACCATACGTATTTTATATTGGAAGAGGCACAATTAACTTGCTTTTCCCAAACCAGCCCCTAGCTTGATGAAATGCCAAAGAAAGAAAAATACTTCCTGGATGATCATAGACAATAAGCAAAAAAATGCGTACCAAGAAAGTGATAGTTTGCAGTAATTGTGCAAGTAAAAATGGGCCCCCAGGCAAAGTGGGAATACTCCCCTCCTCTTTTGCTGTAAGTTCCCATGCTAGAAAAAAGGAATTCTCTTTTTTTTCCCCTCTCTATATCAGAGGAAATGGTTTGGTCTATGAAGGAGACTTTTTGGAGAATGTTGTAAAGTAGGAAAGGAAGAATAAGGATTTAATGCTAAAAACAAAAAGTATCTGGCACACTGCACTTTTCTTACTCTCCCTCACTCTATCAAAGTCCGACACCTCCAGCTACTCATATAAATGGTCGCTAAATCAGGTTGGAAAGCTCACCACAGGAGCCTCTCACTTGCAGATATAGTGATATGGGCCCCTTATAATGATGGGCTCCAGACCAACATAAAAGATACTTTGGCTGTGTTATATTATTTAAAGGTGCAAAAAAGTGAGAAAACTTTCCGTGGATGCCTGCTCAATTACACTAGGTAAGACCAGAACTTTCTAATCACTGGGACGGTCAACTGATGTGGTCACAAAAATCTGAGAGCTTTAAAACTCCCTGGGACAAGAACAGACACTTTTTTTTTTTTTGTAAGAAAAATCCTCTTAAAAACACCCTTGAACCATTTTAGTTATTGACGGACTTTGTCAGGACAGAGCATGGTGGCCTTGGCCAGACAATACGACAAAAGTTGATTCAGAAGGGTACCATCTGCCCTACTGTATTCCTTTCCTGGCAGGTGTTTCCTGTAGAGCCAAGTGCTTATGGTCAACGTACAACTTTGTTAGTATTCTACTGCCTTACCAAGAAATATGCAGTATGGTAACAGCACAGTATACTTCCCTTTTTTCCTCCTTCCTTTTCTCCCTCCCTCCTTCCCTCCATTCCTTCCTTTTCTCCCTCCCTCCTTCCCTCCATTCCTTCCTTTCTCCCTCCCTCCCACTCTCGTCTATTCATGCAACTATATAACACATCTGTATTGAGTATCTGAGTACCTATAATATACAATGTACATAAATACCAAGTGATGGGAAAACAAAAATCATGGCACACATCTTATCCATTTTTAAGGACCAGTTCGAGCCCAAATCTACACTTGAAGACTCTTCTACCTCCCTATTCTTAGAACCCTTTTGCTCTTGTAAGTCAAGTGTGCAGTTGTAACTGGAAATACTTTGGTCTCCTGCAAATCCTGTATTGATTGATTTCTATTTACACCATGTGTTCATATTAGCTTCACAGTAAGGTTGTAAGATTTTTTATTAACATGCACACAACATGCTATTCATTTTATCTCTCATGGTCCTGGACCCATTATATTAAATAATATGTACTAAGTAAGTTCTAAATGCCTGATTTATAGGTACTTTGACTCTATTGTAATATGGCAGGTAGATAGGCCATTTTACACCTAAATTCACCTATTTATTATGATATTAATAATGCTCAGCTTCTCTCTTTTTCTATATTTTTTTTAGGCTAAGTCTCTTATGTAACCTGAAAAAATATCTGAATCTTGGACCTCCTCTGGGGAGCTTATGATTTCAAAGTAATTTGTCTGAAAGCAATTATTCAATTACCCTATTCCATATATCCCATTCCATTTCTCTTTTTCCCTAGGAAGAATATACTATTTCACTTAGTCTCCTCAAAGAGGGATGGGAAGAAAGTTTAGTAAATCAGAAAGGGCTCCAGTATGATAAGTAAGAGTTTTTCACTGCTTCTGAGACACAGCTCCTAGAGTTATTATGATTATTACTAATTATATATTATATAATTAATAATACTACCATTAATGAGAGCACCACCTCTTTTAGAATTTGTATCCAATAGCCCCCTCAGGGTTAGAGATGATATCACTATTCCCATTTCCCAGCAGGCTTAAATGATATCCCTAAGGCCATATATTTAGCAAAGAGCAGACAATAATCTAACATAGGTTTCCTGATATTACATTCAGCTTCCTTTCCCATGTGTATATTATCCTCTTTTTAAAATAAATGTATTTATGGTAAGTAAAGGATAATATCATCGAGCCCAATGTTTTCCAAAGTGTTTTCTACAGAATCGTAATTTATAAAATGTGGTAGAAAAAAGAGGGATCCAATAAGTTTGGGAAATGCTAGGTTTAAAAACTGTTAAGCTTCAGTATTTCTCAGAGCATCTACCCTGCTGTTATGCACCGTGATTCAACACGAGCCTGCAGCATCTCCCAGACTCATTAGACTGTGGAGCATGTAGCACACAGCATGTATGTGTTCAGAGTTTCTCAAACTTATGTGAGCAATGGCTCATTACAGTGATCAACAACTCCTGAGATTTGTGTCCCAGGACACATACTTGGGGCAATACTGATCTCTACCAATGCCTCTTTTCTCCCTTTTAAAGTGTTTCACTATCATGTCTTTAAAGGAAATGATGCTATCACTGAATATGGATCTTACTTCAATAAGATCACAAAAGAAAATGCAAATATGTCTTACTACACCCTACTGGCATTTGAAATTGCATTTGGTACCTGACTTATTAGTTTCTTTTTACTACAGTTTAGCCTGTATAAAGAAGAATGTGATTTCTACCATTTAAACCCTATCTGCAAAATGATCTTTATATCTTTTTAACTGAAAACATTCTCTTTGGATTTATGACTTGCATCTGGCAGAGAAAAACTATGTAATTTATACAATTCATTACAACAGTAGTAACAAGAATAAGAGTCACAGCAGCCCTTAGGATCTTACAGAACAAATTTGAAACTAGTCCTTGCTAATGTTAGGCTTTCATTTGGGGAAAAACTATTTGGTATTATATGTGTATGTGAAAGACAGGATTTGAGTTTCTATACCCTATAGGAAGTACACATCAGGGATGTGCTTTTATATGTTAAAAAGTGTTAATAAAAGACCAAAATCTATCTTTAAATATTTCCTTCTGTATTCCCATGCCTTTTAACTAGAAACCCTTGGGAAGAAAAATTTTACCAGCAATGATCCCCAGGCCCTATCTTTCTCTCTATAAAGACCACATCCTCATGTGCCCCACATGATAGGATCAGAATGGAGTTGGTTCAATTAATCCAAATATTTCCATGCAGGATACTGATTATCAAAACTGAATCCACTGTGTGTTTTCCTCTGCATCAGAAGTTCTGCAGGTTCTTGTGATAAAATGGCCAATCATTAGACAAAAATGAATAAAACAGAAAAAAATAACAAAACTCTTGCACTAAGCTATCTCAGGTGCTAGGTGAGTATGTTTATATTCCTGGAATTGGGGATCATAGCAAAAAAATGAAGAAAGGCTTTCAAGGGATAAGACAAGTAGGCAAAGCAACATTTATTAGTATATAATAGCATAAATGCGAGTTTCTTATAGGTTCTTTCCCCCAGTTATTATGGAACACCTGCCATTAGCCATATACATACAAAAATCTCCAGCAGAGAATGATTAAAAGTAATTAGAACAGGTGTTTATTGGGCTGGGAAATTAGAAGGGAGAATTTAGATTATTCATTGAAGAGAAGCCCTCAAAGTGTCCTTGGATCCTGTGAAAACTTGGAAGTGGACGGAATGTCTCTTTACTATGCAAGCCCAGTGAAACAAATTCCTGTTGCTTTCAGGGAGAAAGTAAGGGATATCAAAGCACAACATACCAGTACTATTCCAAAGGGTAAAAGAGCTAAACCACGGAATAAGGAATTAGTGTTAATTAGCCTCCGTTAGCCCATTAGCCTTGTAGGCCAATGTGGAGGTTAAAGACAGAATTCATACATCTTATTCAGATTTGCTCTGCCTATATCATATAACAACATTACCAATTTTCCAAAGCATGAGAAGGTTTAACATTGACCAATATTGTTGTGGGGTATCTCTTATATACAAAGTGTTTCTAGAAACTGGTGCCTATATGTAATAAGTTAGCTTGCAGTGATCTTTTTACTTAGAAAGTAAAAATAAAGAGGGATTAGCACTTCATCCTGACCTCTTCTAACATTTATTCACTCCTTTTATCATGGTTTATAGTCTCCTCTCTCTCCTATTCAAATGAGAGCTCCTTGTCAGTAGGATCCATCTCTGATTTTCATTTCAGGTTTCTTAAGCTCTACTACTTGCTTTGCCCCAAGAAGTATTCAGTACATGGTCAGTGAATGAGTGGATGAACAAATAAATTTAAAAATAAATAAACTGAAGACAGAGATAGTGTCTCAGACATTTACTCTGAACATATTTTCCAACTAATTATAAAACTGATAGACTAATTTAATCTAGACTTAAAGTAGATAAAAATTTTATTCCATTAAAATTGTTTTATTTCATCATAAATGATCTATGGAAGCAACTGAAAGCACAATGCATTTTTTTAATTTTCAACACAAATTTCCTTTTTTTCCTATTACTTAGAATATATGCAATATTTTAAAGCTCCATATATGTTCTAATTTCTTCTCTTTATATTTCCATGATACACATCTATTTTTGATTCCCAGCAGGAATTAGAGGTTTTGGCAAATAGCACTCTTCTCTCTAGACATGGAATGTTTTAAACGCACTTTCCTAGATAGTACAGTTATTCTCTGAACAAATAACATTGAGCAACATCACAATTTAATAATACTCTCTATGCTGTGTGCCGTTTGCTGCTTCAGATGTTGTTTCCTTCTCTAGGCTTTCACTGATTTTCTGCTTAAAATTTAGTAAAGCTGCAAAATTCTATGAATAGCAGAATCATTCTATGAGCTTGTTTTGTTATATTAGAAACAAGTGGAGACTGTGAGTTCCTTGCCTGTCAATTACAAACAACTTTTGCCTGGTCCCAATGGTTGGTGTTATTTTAAAATGATTTTAGTATTATTTAGTATTCAAAGCAATAAAAGCACTTGCAAACAGTAATGTCAAACACCAGTCATTTTTAGACAACTCCCACCCCCTATGCACACACAAATACTTGTTCCTGGCAAAGCAAGACTGTGAAAGAACAGAATTAGAGCTTGGTGCTGGATCCTTTAAGTCTGGGGAAAAATCCATACTCTAATTCAATTACTGCAGTGGTGAATATTTCATATGCATCAAGACACACTATAGACTATCAAAAACAGGAAATACAATTTCTCACTTTAGGAAAAAAATTGATTCCTTTATCCTGTGGATTTGTACTTGCTGTTTTTCTTTAGTCTGTCATCTAAGGGTTTAATTATAGTATATGTTTGATGAAGAGTAGAAGTTTCATTAGACAACGTCCCAGGTGAGCTAGCAAGTATGTTATTAGATATGCTTTGACTAAGAAAGCAAGGAAGCAGATTTAGAATGATTGTAAGCATTCAAATAATTCTTATAACAAGAAAGGCTAATTTTCAGTGATGTTTCTTGTTTTTTTTTAGAATGCCTAAGAGAAGGTGATGGTAAAGATTATTTATCAATGCAATAAGTTTGAGGTCTAGGCCCCAAGGCAGCTCTATGTTTTTTAAATGCACAAACACACTTACAAGAACCTCCATCTTTGGTCTCCTGCAAAGCAGGCGCTGCTTGGGTGGTTCACTTTTATCTGAGAGTTCTATCACCGAAAGCCAAAGTTAAATGTTCCCCAAGCATAAGAGGTGTGACCCATAATTCTATAATGTGCGGTACAACACACACATCACAGTGACTCAGAGTCAATCAGAAGGAACAGGAACTCCACTTAGAGCACTTATTTTAGCAAAAGGCCAATCCTCACCTTTCATTTATATGTCTTTGTTAAAGGCTCTTTTAGCCCAAGGGTCTTTTCTTCTCTCTCTTACCAATTTCCTTTGAGTGTTGGCCTTCCGTTTCAACTGAGTTATTTTGATGATAATGTTTCCTTTAAGATGATTATTTGTTTAAAGTTCAGGGTAATAAAAGTAACTTAACCCACTAAAAATATTCTGGGGAGCTGAACAACATTTTAGGATGTTAATTGCTCATGTTACCAGTCATCCATGAAACATATGCTGAAAATGCTCTTAAAGGTTCCAAATGTCTCCTGCAGCTATAAATCTTTTACAGGTACAATTATCTGGGAACAGAAATAAGAAAAAGTGCATTCAACATCTGGAGTCAGATGGTTTACTGAAGTAAAGTTACAAAATTAAATTTAAATGAACTTAATTAAAAAGAGGAGGGGGATCAAATTTAATATGGACATTCATCATGTCCTCATTGAAGTTTCTTCTAGCACCAGAAAAATACAATAATCTGAATACAAAAGTTGGATAAAGCCTGTAATGGAGTGTGAAAAGGTGACCAAAGAGATACGGTCGGGCAGAATATATTCTCTTTTTCTCCCTGCTATGTTAACGACATGGAATACCCAATTGTTTTGAAAAGACAATATCAATCAAGAAACTGAGCTTGGAAACTTAGCTGTTTCAACATCTCTTCTGTTTAGAGTTTCGCTATACATATTTCGTCGCTTAAGGATGGCAATTACTAGGTTCGGTTTTTAATTCAATGAAGCATGATTGAATACTCTAACAATATGCAGCAAAAACGAACAAACAAAAAAAAAACCACCAAACAGGAAAGTGTTCATTTCAAATCACCTGCCCTTTTAGTTCTCATTCTCTAAAACAATAATATTAACAAAACAGATGAGCATGGGGCAAGGGACGGGGAAAAAAAGGGAGAGAGGAGGCAAACCACAAGAGACTGTTAACTATAGAGAACAAACCAACCAAGGGTTGATGGAGGGAGGTGGGTGGGGGATAGGCAAATGGGTGATGGGCATTAAGGAGGGGACTTGTGATGAGTACTGGATGTTGTATGTAAGTGATGAATCACTAAATTCCACACCTGAAACCAGTTTTACCATGTAAGTTAACGAACTAGAATTTAAATAAAAACTTGAAATAAACAAAAAGAAAAAAATCATGATCATCAAAATATTGACCCCCTTTAATACTGTGGTACTGAATTCTTATTGCTCATTGATCAGCTTCTGTCTTCCTAGTTCTTAAACATCCTCAAACACTCTTCTTAATTTTATGCTATGCTTATATGCTGAGGGATACATGTTAAGAAATGAAATTATATATCATAAAATTACTTATCTACAGTTATATGAAAAGAACATTTTATTTTATTAAATTGATTGACAGATTCTCAAAAGACAGCCAATGTTATTTGGCAGGTCTTTGCTCCCTGGTGGTTCTACATATGATGGACATTGCTAGAAGTTTGGTTTATGAAAACTTTATACCATCAGCTGATACTCAGATTCCAGTCATGTCATCTTTCCCTTCTTTTCCATAAATATTTAGTTTTCTCATACTTAGCATTAGCATATTTCCTTTAGATCCTCCTTATCTAAACGAGAGACTCCTAACACCTCCCCTTCCCATCTAATATGGCACACACTGACTGGTCAAGTGGAAAGCTAAGGCAAAAAATGCTTAAGCAGAAAAAAGGAGTAAATAGTGGAGAAGGCCAGACAAACATAAAACAGGAAAGCTAACCAAATACCTGAGGCTGAAACCAAGGAGTACATGATGAATGCATATTTATTGAGCACATACTATTTATAACAGTGTGTTGAACACTTTCAAATACAGTAGAGCAGTTCACACAGCAACCCTATGATAAGAGAACAGAGAATAATAACACTTATATAACTTCCTCAACATTGGACAGCTGGTAAGTAGCAAAGCCAGAATTCAAATATCAGCCCTTTTTTTTTTTTTTTTAAAGATTTTATTTATTTATTTGACAGAGAGAGAGATAGTGAGAGCAGGAACACAAGCAGGGGGAGTGGGAGAGCGAGAAGCAGACTTCCTGCCGAGCAGGGAGCCCGATGTGGGACTCGATCCCAGGACCCTGGGATCATGACCTGAGCTGAAGGCAGACGCTTAAAGACTGAGCCACCCAGGCGCCCCAAATATCAGCCCTTTGATGCCACATCCCATGCTCTTACCTCTATCACATTGCCTCAGACTCTGCAGCTGCTGGGAACCATATTAAGGGAGATTGAGTATAACAAGAAGATTGAATCTTATCTTACAGTGGGGATAGAGAAATAACCAGTGGTACAGGTGAGAATGAATAATGAATAATTTTAACTGTTAAGAAAAGTTCATTCATCTAAATCATGTGTTCTTCATTGTCTCACAGCATTTGCTTCCCATAAAAAGTACAAAAATATTACATTTTTAAATTTTTGCAGTATCTCTACATTGTAGGAAAAGAAGAGAAATAGCAATTTTATAATTCATAATAATCCCAAAGGTACTGATGGTCTGTGTCACTAACTTTGACCCCATTCTATTGATAATGTATTCCATATGTGTGTATTTTATTTTTTTCAGAGAACTGAATACCTGCTCCTAAGGTCATAAACAGAAAACAGCTTAATTTTCAGAGATATTGGGCCTGAAGCATTAGATTTAATTACAACTTGAGTGACTGGCCAGCTACAGTGCCTCCAAAAACTTTATGATTCCCTCCCCAAAAATGTTGATTTTAGAAGTGTCTTAAATGGTAAAAAGAAAAGAGTCATTTATGATTCTGCTAAAGTTCTCAAGTCTATTCTGCAAAGACAGTCAGGACAAAGGAAGAGGTCTCTAGAACTTGCAAAACACGTATCTTCACTCAGTTCAGAGCACATGACATTGAAGATGAGCAAAACTGTGGGGTAACCAGTATTTTAGAGGATGCACAAAATGAGAAAATGTAGTACTTCTAAAGAAAATGGGAGAACACAGTCATGTTGACAGTTATTCATTCACTCATTGTATCAAGGAATGGAACAGACCAAGGGAAGAAAATGGGGAGGGGAGGAACAGTTTATAAGTAGGTTGGTGGGGAAAAAAATCACAAAAGGAAGTCATTAAAGTTTAACAATGAATTCCACAGTTATGTCTGTATCTGATGTGCCAAATAGTGAGTGCAATGTTCTGCTGGTAAAGGAATTTAAGGGGATTCTTCTGATTAAAGTTGAACCACTGGGTTCTATAATGACAGAACTCAGAGGAAGCCAGCCCATTCAGTGTAAGACTACCTCACTGACAACGACTGTTTGGCTCAAGTCAAGAGAGTATCTGTGTGTCCTGAGTCATACCACTCTTCTGAAGGACAACTGTCTCCTCAGCAACAGTCAAAGTGGGAACCTCAGAACTCTTCATGTTCTTGGAAAGGTCTGCCTTACCACCCTTGAATCTTACACTCAACACTCTCCTTGCCCCGAACACTTACAGTGTCACCACAATCTGTGAGAGCAGCAGGACAGCTATCATCAGGCCTCTGCACATCAGTCACTGTCATCTCTTGTCCTTTCTTCTCTAACACCCATAGGATTTTGTTCACTACTTGTTCTGACCCTGGCCCCATACCTCTTGAAACCCCTTCCCTGACATTAGATCAATCACCCGATAAGTCCACTTATTCTCAACTTCCTTTGGAAACTTCCCTTTCACTTTTTGCACTAGTTGAAACCTGGCTCTCCTCCACAACACTGATTCCCCTAAAGCCCTTCCAAGAGGTAGCTTTTCCTCTCATAGATCCCTATAACCAAGGAGGCTGAAAGTATGTTAGGTGTCCTCCTTGCTCTTCATTACTGCACCCAAAACTTTCTCTCTTCTTCATCTATAAAATTACAGCTTTCATTTCCACATCATCAGGCTATACCACCCTTCACCCCTGCTGGTGTTTCTTCTACCATTCTCCAGTTTTTTCCCCTCTGGAATTTTTAGTGCCTGGTTCATGATCACTCCTAATACTACTCCTATTTAATTTTTTTACATTTCCATATCCAATATGATGATCCTTCCCATATCCTATCCTCTCAGTTCCAAGATTTCATCAGCCATCCTTCCTAACCCCCTCACTCACACAGTCTCACCTCTGACCTTGTTGTTAGCTGTAACTGCAGCCCCTAAAAAAATCTCCATTTCAAATATTCCTTTCTCTGATCATGACCACTTATCTTTCCTGTTCACTCCCTTTAACATCTCAAAGCCTACAATTCTGCAACACCACCAGGACCTAAAATCCACTCTCTTAGTATTCCTGGGTTTTCTCCCCCATGATATCTTCTCCTGTCTCCTTGCTAAGGAGATCATCATTATAACCATACCTAACTCCTTTTTTGCTTTGGTGAACTTTCCTGGTGAAATCATAATCCTTATTAAAGTCAATCAGACAACCACTCAGTGCCTACACTCATGCATTCTGATATGCCTGATATTTGGTAGATAATCAAATGAGAACGTCTACACACTCTCACTATCACATCTGTGCCTATCCTTAACTCTCCAATTACTGTGGATAAGTGCCCCATGCTCTTAGTCAAGGTCAGCCTCTCCACTTAGGCACAGAACCTTATCCTGCCCTCTTACTAGAATTATTGCAGCATGCTCCTAAGTGATCTCCCCACTTATACCTTGCCTGCCCACTCCATGTGTCTCCTTCTATCATCCACTCTCAACATGGCAGCCAGATCCTCAGAAAAGTATAAGTCAGATAATCATGCCACTCCTCTATCCAAAACCTCCAAAGTCTTCCCATCTCACTAAGTAAGAGCCAAGTCTTTCATGGTACCAGCTCCCTACATGATCTGGTTCCACACGGTCTCTCAGACCTCATCTCCTACTATCTCTCCCTCTTTCACTCCAACCTCAATGACTTCCTTGCTCTTTTACAAATATGCCAGGCACCCTTTTGTCTCAAAGCCTTTGTACTCACTGTTCTCACTGCTTAGAAAACTCTAGATATCAGCATAGCTTGCTTCCTCACTTCCTTCACATCTTGCTTCAAAAGGTCTCAAAAGTTCTATCTAGAAAAGCTCTCCCAGGTCACTCTATAATTCAACACCTGCCCCGCCTGTCCTCAACACCTCTATTTTTTCTCTCTGGCACCCATATATATATAAAATACATATGGGTGTATAAAATATGTAAATGCTACATCTTTTAAATTTGTGTCTTGCTCAGTGCTCATCTTTTCCACTAGAAGGTAATCCATGGAGGCAAGCGTTTTTATCTGTTGGGTTTACTTCAGTATCCCCAGTACAATGCCTAGAAAGACCTAGTTGGTGATCAATAATTATTTGTTCAATGAAGGAATCAACAAATAAATGGGTATATGAATAACTAGCAAAAGAGAAAACAGAAAGTTATAATGTTTTTCACATGGAAAATTAATATTTAGAGATGGTTATTTTTGCTATGAAATCTTCTGTGTATGAAGTCAGGATTTTGGAGGGATCCTAGGATACAACAGTTGTCACAGTGGTGCAGTGACAATATAACAATACAGCTCATTGAGCAACACAAAAACACCAAGGTTAAAGTAAATCTTTGCAATTCTAAAATTACCATGTTTAATCTTAGCAGTAACTGTCACTCCTTGAGGAAAGAGTTATTTGGTAGATCTTGCCCTTTCTGTTTAACCTGCAAAAGTTTCACTTTTGATGATGTGTACTTCCTACTTTTTCAAATTCTCTCTCATACACACACACACACACACACACACACACAAGCAGATAAAGTCTAAAAGCTGACACACATGACCTAGGGGTAGGATGTCAGAACATATCTTTTTGCCTAATACTAGGACGTAATCATAGTATGCCTACACAATTTATGTTTCTCAGCTCCCCTTGCCCTCAACACTCCCAAACAAGCAGAATTTATATTTTTAAGCTTTTAAAATGTTTTCCAGGATCACATTTGTGCCCTTACAATATATTTTTATAATGTATCTTTAGATAGTTAATTAGAATTTTTTGCAGATGGTTGATAAGACACCAGAGAACACATTATTAAAACTATTCCTTCCCCTTCCCACTCAATTCTGAAGAATCCTCCAGTGATATATAAAGATTATCTTTTATCAGAGGCTCTCAATCTATCCCAATTTCCCATAAGTCACTGTGCTCTAATGACATTTTGTCAGATGCAAAACTTGAAAATAAAAGGAGAAAATTCACTTTTGACTTTATTACACCAAAAATGTCTGAATGATAGATGGAACCATTGCAGATATAGTGGTTGTTTGGTTCCTATTGTTAGTCATGTGTTATTTTGATCAGCTGCAAAGGAATAGTGGGTGACTGGAATTGAAAATACTTGTTTGCTGGAGCTTCCATGAAATGCTAATCAAAGTAGCTGAGATTTTAGAGACCCTACTTGAATTTCTATCAATTTCCATCATTTCATGATCCCATTACTGGGAAGGGTCTTAAGGATTTCTCTTTGCTGATTATATCTCATCTCCATTTTTGCTTTGGGGAGAAGCAGAGGTCAATGATTGAAAAGAGAAATTACCTTTTGAATTGGGAATACTGAAATAATAGTATCCAGATCAGCCAGAACCCAAGAAAATTGTTTCACTGAATTTTTAGTAGTATGGTCTGCTGTGATGATTAAAAACTACAATTTTTCAGGCTAATTGGGTCAGTTATAAACACAGAGAAATCTGTATGGAGTTTCCTGAGATAACATTTCTCATACTTAACTTTATTCCTATCTTAATTCTCTTTGGTTACTCTTCCGGTTAGTTGCAGAATTTTGTGATCCAAAGAAAATTTAAACTAGATTCTAACATAAGGACAGAATGAACCATACCCAAGCTTGAAGGATCATTAGTTACAATTGTTCTCTTAGTAGAATAAATTAGTAGGAATGAGGGTGGGTTTAACAGTCAGAGAAGGTAAAAATGATGCTACCCTGTAGCTGGAGGTCTTGGGACCAGGGAAGAGGATGACAATGCATGTATGTAAACATCTTCACAATGGTGAACTTTAGATGGTGTTCAAATTTCATCCCTAAAAAAACTAAATGGGTGATACTCTTGGTTGGTATTTCATGTATCAGCCAATTTCTCTCACCCACATCCATTAGGTTAACATTCTTCTCTGGCACTCTGGATAAAAATTTGGACACTATGTTTAACTTCATCCATCATTAATAGTCCTTGATTGCTTCTAACATTACTAGATAAACTGGGAACTCTGGAAGATTTTCTGTAACATGTAATTGTTGGAATTTCCGGTTTATTATCTAGGTGATTTTTCTAATAATTATAGCTTTATTCTTTTTTAATTTAAATTCAATTTTATTAACATATAGTGTATTATTGGTTTCAGGGGTACTTTTGTGATTCATCAGTTGCATATAACACCTAATGCTCATTCCATCAAGTGCCCTCTTAAGGCCCATCACCAGTTACCCCATCCCCCACCCACCTCCCCTCTAGCAACCCTCAGTTTATTTCCTATAGTTAAGAGTCTCTTATGGTTTGTCTCCCTCTGTTTTCATCTTGTTTTTCCTTCCCTTCCCCTATGTTCATCTGTTTTATTTCTTAAATTCCACATATGACTGAAATCATATATTTGTCTTTCTCTGACTGACCTGCTTCACTTAACATAATATCCTCTTAGTTCCATCCACATCATTGCAAATGGCAAGATTTCATTCTTTTTGATGGTTGAGTAATATTCCATTATATATATACATTGCTACTATAAACATTGGAGTGCATGTGCCCCTTTGAATCACTATGGTTATATCCTTTGGGTAAATACCTAATAGTGCAATTACTGGGCCATACGGTAGCTCTATTTTTAACTTTTTGAGGAACCTCCATACTGTTTTCCAGAGTGGCTGCACCAGTTTGTATTCCCACCAACAGTATAAGAGGGTTCCCCTTTCTCCACATC
>NC_058411.1:87455499-87593065 GCF_002201575.2 Neomonachus schauinslandi | reverse complement strand
CAAAAAAAAAAAAAAAATCTTTAAAAAAAAAAAAAAAAAAAAAAAAACAGCAGGGCAATTTGAGAGGAATATACTCAGAAGACTAAATTTGAATACTGAATTGTCAAAATATACCCTTTGAAAATTCAAGGATATAAGGTCATCTGTGGTATACAAAAAATGGACAAATAAGTTGGTTATGCTACACTGTGTTCAATGTATTATGGACCTGCTATAAGGCCACATGAAAATGGAGACCAAAACATATGTGGAAAATATACTAAAATGGTAGCCATCAGAGAACTAAAAATGCGGAATATAGTCTCACCCTATGAAGATCTGGATCACCTTGCAGTTGGTAAAGAATGGGTATTGTTTCTAAATTTAACCTTTTCAGTTCAACAGTTCAGAGTCCAAAGAATATACCTGGGGCAGAGATGATCTTGTCTGACTCCAGTTAACCACAACATGATACATTTTCTACTTTATGTTTGAAATGTATCTAGACACTTTGTTCTATTCCATAAAATATGGAAAATGTAAATAATACTTTATTCAGTATTATATTTGGCCTCAGATCTAAGAGTGTGTGTGTGCACACATATATGTAAATACACGCACAGAGTGGGAGACTTCTCTTTTCAAAACAATCTTCTAATAGCACAATTTGCTATCCATCTGCCAACATCTTCATCATTATGACTCTCTTTTTAAGAAACATCATATGGCGGGCGCCTGGGTGGCTCAGATGGTTAAGCGTCTGCCTTCGGCTCAGGTCATGATCCCGGGGTCCTGGGATCGAGTCCTGCATCGGGCTCCCTGCTAGGCGGGGAGCCTGCTTCTCCCTCTGCCTCTGCCTCTCTCTCTCTCTCTCTCTGACTCTCATGAATAAATAAAACATTAAAAAAAAAAAAAGAAACATCATATGGTTGTGCCTCTGATGTCAACAAGCATCCAGTATATCACCACACCATCAGGCATTCTTCATTTTTATGCAATCACCTGATTAACTACAGATTTGATTCTTTTAGAAACCCAATCTCTGGACCCATACTGAGTCTATGACTGCCCCCTAAGGTGTTAAAAACAGAATCACCTCCCCTTTCATTTGCCCCATTGATCTTAACCTTTGTGTCCCTTTGTGCCCTGATAATCCTATCTCTTCTGAATAGACACAGTTTCGTTGTTCAAAATGGAAACCATTTCTCCTACTTGGTCCAATTGTACAGAAATAAAAAAAAATCTTGATATTACTTAGTTTCCCTATTTTTGCCAAAATCCAACACTTACGGATTATAGATTTCTCTTGTATTTACTGTGGTTTTATACAAGGTAATTGAATAGAAACCCATATGGGTAAAAAAAATATTACACATAAACAACTTCACTTTCATATATAGTGTAAAAAACCAGAACCCAGTAATATTTAATGTCCTTCATTGTTATATCTTTAAATCTTACCACTGCAGGCAAATGTGAAAATCCTTAAATCGCTGGCCTCAGTGTTCCCATGTCAACTGGCATATCCTCAGGTTGGTGATCCTGCCAAAAGTCAAAGGAAAGTGTTTATGAGACAGAGCCTGATGGACGATTATTTTAATCCTGCATGTCCAGCACTGCTGGCAAGCTTGGTTTATGAACGCCTGCTGCTGTTTTAATGATAAGACCTCTTAAACACAGCTGAATGCAGTGCACCGATGGATTATCTTCTTTTTTTTCTTCCCTAACTAGGAGACTGATTATTGATCTCCACCTGGATGCTCCTATTGAGAACACGCCATTTATGAATGCAAGCAAAAAGAATAATGGTGCACACTGCATGGGTAGTTTTAATAAACTGCAACAGAGACACAGTTTCCATGGAAAGAAAAGGAACCAATCCAATCTTAATGAAGTGTGTGCTTACATGACTGAAAAGTCTGTGGACGTTCTATGGGCCATGCATTGGATAGTCCAGGGCATCTGGGTTTAACTGAGCGCCACATTAGAGTGAATACAGGACCCCAAGGACATCCTATACTTCTACTCCAGGGAGGCTTCCAAGTTCTCCCTATTGCCCTTAGAATAGAAGCTTTGCAGGTAAGAATGGACAGATCTGACTACACTACTGGAACAGAGGGATTTGAACCCAGAAGTGGCTATAGAGAAACAGAAGGGATATAGGCCCAGTGGGAAACTCGAGAATCCAAAACCTGAATACAGGAGGGTGAAAAGTAGATAAATTAATATCTCCAGGAGCTCTCTGAAGCTGCTTGAAAAATCAGAGAGGCCTTAGGTCAGGAATGAATGGTCCATTGGGCTTAACCCCAAACCTGTGACACTCAACCAACTAGAGATCTTTCAGATACACTCTGGGGTTCCAGATCTTCTGCTGGTGGGAGGGTACATGAGATACGTATTTCAAATGTATCTGAGTAACTCTGTAGCTTGATCCAGAGTAAGAGATACTCATTCACTTGTTTACCACAGATTTTTTTCCTTTCACTTTCAGAACCAAGGTGTTTTAAAGTTAGAAAATGTCAGACATAGTAATACTTATATGGGTTTTTATTCTACCAGGGTATGAGCGTGCGTGTTAGTTTTTTAATGCTAAGAGAAGACATAAATTTTATATTCACCATTTGCTGAAGTAATTTTTGGAATTATACATCTGATGTTTTTATATTAAAAAAACAAAGCAGAAGTATGGGAATAATGCTTCGATAGCAAGAACACATGCAACTGTGAAGATAAAAATGAGTCTATATACTAAGGAAGCTCCCTTCAGATGAGGGCCACAGAGGTCTCTACACCCCGCATAATGCCTGTCAAGGCATTAACCATACCACAGGCCCTCATCTCCTTGTATTTCAATTGTTGGAAAATGCAAGATTATAAACTTTAGCATAATACACTTACATTTTTCATATATGCTTTCTGAGTTCTGCATTACCTTAACATTTTAAAGGCCAAAGAGTCATTTAGGATAGAATGATCATTAGATTAGTATTATTAAAGACTGGAAATATTTGGGCAAGTATTGAGGAAGGCAATTCTTGAATGTGAGTGTGCATAAGAAGTACTTGGAGGATTGTAAAAATACAAAAAAATTATTTGGCCCTACTTCCTAAAGATTCTGAATCAAGGGATCTAGGATAGGGTCCAGGACTATATATTTTCAAGGAAAACAGATCACCCTGATACACCTAACCCAAAGATTCAATTTGAGAACTAATTAGTAGAGACCAATTTCAGACCCAGTTAATGAGAAAAACCTTTCTCTTTAACCAGTTCCTTCTTGTGTTTTCTGGCTACAGCTGAGGTAAGTCAAGCACTGAATTTAGCAGAAGTATATGTAAGAGGAACAACAGCTGCAATATTTAAAAAGGGAACTGGCTTTTTAAAAATCAGACATTGCCAACAACAAAACAGGTAAGACTAACTTGGAGAGAGATATAAACCCAAACTTGTTCCAGTTGTGTTGAGATGCTTTCTGCACAAATGAAGTTATTAAACCAAAAAAAAAAAAAAAAAAAAGCCAAAGCTACACTTTCTCTCACATTATGTTGCTTTTTTTTAGGATTTTATTTATTTTTTTGACAGAGAGAGAGATAGCCAGAGCAGGAACACAAGCAGGGGGAGTGGGAGAGGGAGAAGCAGGCTTCCCGCTGAGCAGGGAGCCCAACACTGGGCTGGATCCCAGGACACGGGGCTCGATCCCAGGACCCGAAGGCAGACGCCCAATGCGCTCCACCAGGCGCTCCACTATGTTGCTTTTTAACATTTGAGTCCAACATCTACTTCGAGTAATAAAGTGCAGCACAATGGCTTTTCACCTGAAATCCCTGAATCCCCACCATCATTTGCCTGCTTAAACAATTTGCAAATGTTATGTGTTCCTGTATGAGGCATTCGCCTTCACCCCATCCCCCACTCCCAGAAAGTCTACAGTTAAGATGGACACTGACTCATAAGGTTAAGAACCTTTGAATTGGCAGTCTAAGGATGTTGGTTCTAATCTTAGCTCTGCTTCTAACTCGTTTTGTGGCCTTCAGCAACTCACTTCACCTCTCTACACCTCAGTTTTCTCATCTGTGAAATAAGAAAGCTGAACCAGAAAAATCTAACTATTCTTCTGGCTCCTCAGTTCTAGGAAATGCCAATAAAATGGCAACAACTGGGAGGACTGACATGGAATGTATATTGCCATGTCCATTGGTCTAATCTCATTTATGGGGGAGAAAAAGCCTAGAGAGCTTTTCATACAATACCTTATGGTAAAAAATCAAGGATTGAACCCAGAATTTTAGACTCATACATCAATTCACTCTTTTATTCTAACACACAAAAAGTTTATAAAGCTGTATTCCCAGCTTACAGTTTTACTTATTGACCAAGGGAGCATTTCAAGCAGGATTTTCCTTCCTTGGCTGGGAGAGGGGTACAATGTGTCCTTTGGGGTTCTCTCCCAGATTTTCACAGGGAGAGAACATATGCTCAGGTCCCCAGAGAATTGTGCTCTCACACTCACAGTTGTATGACAGACAAGAAAAAGCTGTCTATAAGCTTAAAAAAAAAACAATAATCAGCATTTGCAAAAGTGCTCTGCGGTATCTTCAGGAAGTGTTCCAGGGAGAATTGCTGTTATAAAATGATCACTAGGTTCTCTTCTTCTGGATCCTACTCCACATTCAGACATTAATATTTTAGGTACATCAGTGATACTCATTTACTCATCCAAAGTTCAACAATCAGCAAGTATACCTGGCAACAACAGACCAAGTCCTTGCTCTCATGCAGATTACTGCCCAGCAAGGAACTGTGTGTCCTGGGAGGTCTGCCGCACTCCTGCCAATGTGGACTAAGGGCCAGGGAGAAGTACCGCCTTCCCAAGAAAAGGGGTCATGCTTCCTATAAATTGCCTTTTTTCAAATTTACAAACACAGCTCAGAAGAAACCCTATTACCTTAGTGTGAATCAGTTTACCCAAACAGCTTTCGTTGAACCTAATAAAGCATTAGACTCTGTATGTCTTTCCTCATTCTGTGAATACCTATTTGCTTATCATAATCCAACTCATTCAGTAACACCTAGATCAAATTCTCCCTGTTCAATCTTCCAGTATGACTTTATCCTACCTACCTAAGAATGTACAGAGCAATCTCATTTATTTCTCTCATGCAGCACTTGAACTGTAGGAATTCTAGAACTTCACTAGTGTATAGGAATTATAAGTCATTGAGTTTAACTTCATTTTATGCATGGGAAAGAGTGGTCTAGAAAGTTGCAGAATAACTGTTAATGAATTATTACAAATCAAAGGGAAAGAACAGGAAAGCAAAAAAAAAAATTTGCTCTGCACTATGTTCTTTGGAAGATATTTTAAGTACATTATTTCAACTAATTCTCAGAAAAATCTTGCTCAGTATATATATTTACTATAAGTATTTTCTATCATATTAAATAATTAATTGAAATTATTATAATATAATATATATTATATATATATAATTATCCCCATTTACAGGTGCAGTAATAAGTATCAGAGTGAATAAATAACTCAAACCAGGCCAAACAACTGCAAGTGATAGTTGGCAGAAGTGGGGTTCAAACACAGCTCTGCCTGAGATTGCCAGACCGTGCCAGAGGCAGTTCTTATCCACCAGTCCCCTCTACTTCCACATGGGAGTCACAGAGATAAGAAGTAAAAGCATTGAAATTCACTGAGAAAGGGGATTTGGGCAGCCCTGGCAATAAATCACAGGTCCCCAACAACTTGGTCAAGGGCCTGCTTCTGAGACCAATTCCCCTTCCCCTATGAAGGGCCAAGAGGATGAAGAAAGGCATGAAAGAGCCATCTTTGTGGGAGGGAAAGCGATGAAGACTGGCAGAATTTGCAAGTATCTGAGCTTCTGGCTGCTTATCAATCAGATGGGCATTGGTAATCACATTCTAACTTTAAGCTCCAGGAATGATAATAGCTGAGCAGTTGTAAAATGTAAAATCGGTAGGTTTCCACCTTGTATACACCACTCTCAGAGGGAACAGAGGATCTCCTGATCCTTATTTCCAAATATTACCCATCTTATACATATAGGAGGTATTTGGCAGCTTTGCACACCAAAAGGTAGATGGGAATTGGGCATGATGGGTGAACGCAGCTGTTCCCCTGAGGAACAGTAACATTCTGTATCTACTTCAAGTGGACCTTTCCTAATTATTCTGGAATGACAGCCTAAGTACCACTAAAATAATGACAATAACCACACCTTCTGGATATTTAGAAGTTTCCACTTTACAAAGTATCTTTACATACACTGTTAATATCCACAAAAACTATATAAAGTGAATAGGATAGTTATTATTTGTCCAATTTTTATTTATTTACATTTTGAACCATTTTTTAAATAAGGAAACTGAAGCTAAATGAAGTGTTCAAGATAATGTGTAACAATGTAAAAACAATAAAAGTTGAAGTTATTGAGGTCTTGCATTGGGCCACACACCATTGCAAAGGCTATGTAAATTTGCATACTTAATCTGCATAACCACTGCATGAAGTAGGCATCGTAATCTTCATAGAAATAAATAATCCAAGGATTAGAGTGGGTAAAATGACTTCCCTAAGATCATAGAGCAAGTTAGCACCAGAGCAGGATTCAAATCCAGGCTTAAATCAAAGCCCACAGTCTCAACCAAAATCCGACCTCAAGTCTAAATAAAGTAATAGGATTTCCAGAAGTGTCTTCATTGCCTGAGCATCTGGACTACTTAGCCTGACATGCCCTGCCTTTTGTGCCATTCTGAGGCCTCTGTATCACACCCCAAAATATAGAGAAGTTCAAGTTATTGAACACTTCCATCAAAATTTGTTAGTACTCCATAATCAGGTAGTTCGAGCAAAATGATCTACGTCAAGTAATGCAGCTACTTGACTTTGTTTCCCTTGTTGTGTTTATGTAGACTGAGCTTTGTTGCTTTTCTCACTTTCTCCTATAACTACTGATGGTTACCTGCCTACGTATGTGCAAAGCTGTATATAACACATAATGTGCATGCTCAAACAAACCTTTTCCATACTTCTTTCATGGGTTCAGAAAAAGAAACCTGAAGAACTGTGAAGAGAAGAGAGTGAAGAAAGGATATGTTAAAGCTCTTTTCCTTTCAAAGAGCAGTTCTCAGGTCCCCTTGCATATGGCGCCTGTGTGAATGAAAATGTGGCGTGTACTTGGGAAGCGCTGTAGGGCATGTGTCTCTGCATACATATGCATAATGTCCTTTTCACACTTTGGAGTTAACCAGATGCCTGGTTCTGCTGGAAGGGGTTTGGTAACCCACTTGAAATCATGAGGATTCATAACTCATTTATGCAAGCCACAGAACCCCTCTAGATGACATCTCCTGCTCTAAAGAACGATTGAGACAAAGATGTAATAGAGCTGAAAATGACAATGAAATATTAGCAGCTGCAGAGTTTATATGAGGCATTCCGGGTAGATGAGGGAATTATGCAAGTCAGAAGAAGAGCCTTCAGGCAACATGAGAAGCAAAAACAAAAGAAGTAAGAATGTCTAGGTGTCAAGGACTAATTCTGTTACTGTGGAAAAGACCCTGAGGCACTGATTCACTGTATAGGCAGGTATGCATATATCCTTCTGTGCTAGGAAGGGCTGGGCAACACTGCTCCTCCATTCACACCTGACCTCTAAAATTACTTAACCCTCTGAAAAAGTGTGTGAAGGTTGGGGGTGGGTAGTTAGGATGGACTGAGGCTCTGCCTTGAGGCGGGACTTTAGGGTCTGATCCTGTTCTCCTGGCACCATCCTCCAATCAAATCATTCCCCATTGATTTTCAAAATTTTTTTCTGAGACACCAAGTTCATGCCATTTCTCTCAACTCCTTCATACCTCCTCCCCACCAACAACACCTCACTCAGGGATGAGATTCCTGCTCCGATGAGAATACAAAGCCCTTTATAATCCTACACAAATTTTTCACTTCCCTCCACATGGAGCTTCTTACATCTCCTAAAACACGTTCGGTTTACTGTACTTTTGCTCTGCTTGTCCCCTCTTCCTTTCTCACTTCTCCACTGGGCAAATTTCCTACTCATTCTTCTAAGAAACAGCTGACACATAAGCAGCTGGGTGAAGACTTGCTCAAACTCTAGGAAAGAGTTAATCATTCCCTCTGCTACATTCTCATAACCCTGCACACATCTTTACTTGACCACTTAGCATTCACTACTGGAATTGTAGCTTACATATTTTAGCCTGCACAAAACTACGAATTTCTGGAGGGCAAGAACAATGCCTATAAATATACCTTTTTATCCTCTATACCAAGCAAAATACCTAAGATATATTAGCTTAATAAATACATGTTGATTGCAAAAAATGAATGAATGACTCCATTTCCCTCCCATGTGCTTTTAGCAAATTAGAATGATTCTTCATCATTCTTTGATATACCGTAGTGGCGTTATTGAAGGGAAAAAAGCTATCTCTGGAAGGCAACAGATCAGAGTACTGGCTTGGCATCTTTGTCTTGAAACCTATCCCTTTTGCCAATTTCTTCTTAACTATAAAGGACACCCTTCTGTTATAATGCTAGGGCTTTCTCAGGTCACAGGATTAAAGCTCCCAGGAGAGAAGTAGTGTTGTATGCTTCAAAGAGCTTGGGTTTTGTAATGAGATGGTCCTTGGCTCAAATCGAGGTGTAGCCTCTGGTAGTAATGGGAGCTAGAGCAAGTTTCAGAATCTAGCTGAACTTTAGGTCCCTCCTTGGTAAAATGAGGATGAATACTTACCCTATAAGGCTATTATCAAGATCAAATTAAATTATAGCTGCCCACAACATAGCTCATTGTAGGTTCTCAGTAAACTGTAACATTTATTTTTTACATCTTCAGCCACAATCCCTCCACTTCTGAGCCCTCACAAAGTTCTTTTTTTCTTCTAGAATAAGGATTATCCTTGGTGGGTGGTTAGAAGATGGTTTATACACCATAATCATCTAGGGTGATTTTCCATGTTATACTCCCACATTCACTACTTGTGTAGTGTACTAGGACTGTTGCAGAGTTGTGTATATTTTATTTCTCAGAAGTTATCATATAGAAAGGAGGTTGAGAATCACTTCTCTAGAATTACCTTGGAAAGTCTTGCTCTTTATTTTCACAGCCATAATTCTAACTGGGACCCTAAACCTCTCACCCTAAAATTGGCATAATAGCTTCCTAGCTGACCTTCCTATTTAGAGGTTTTCCTCTTGTCAATCTATCCTATATATAATAGCAGGAATCCTATTATATATAGGATAGATTGACAAGAGGAAAACGAACACTCAGTAGTCTCCACTGGGAGAACTAGTTACCTTTCTCCTGAGACCCCCTGCAAGCTCTTTCACACCTTTTTGCCTTTGCTTATGCTCTTGCTTCTAAACGGAGAGTCCTTCCCTTCCCTTCTAGTCTCTATCCCAGCCCAACCCATGTAGCCAAAGAATTTCTACGCATGGTTCAAGACAAACTCAGGTAGAGCTAACCATCTCCTCCACTGTGCCACCACTGGACCCAGCTCACCTCTATTATTGCATTCATCATATTCTGTTACAAGTTATTAGTTTATAGCCTTTCTGCTGTACTAGGTTGTGAATTCTTTAAAGGAAGAAATAGTATCTTAATTATTCATGTATCTCCCCAGCAAGTACATACTCACTAAATTTTTATTGAATTGAATTGGATTGAACTGAGATGAAGCCCTGTTCACACCCCATTTCAGCATTTAACTTGCTACTGTCACCTCCTAGGATGGGTGTTATGTGTGTGTGTACAGCATGTACTTCTGGGGGTCTCTCATCATTTCCACATTTTTTTCCATAGGCCCTTTTCAGACAAAGATTGCGCAAGAAGAGTTGCGCATCTACCGGTCAAGTTCATTTCAGACCCCAGGGAAGCTGGACAAGCTCTCTAGCCAACTCATGGATTGTGAAAAACAGCTTTTGTTAAAACACCTTATTGCTTCCTATTCATTAAATCCAAACTCCCTCCGGTGGACTGCAGGACGGTACTGCCAACTTGACTGAAACTCCACCCAATCTAACTGCCTGGACTGGCCTAGAATGTATAACTGCTTCTTTTTGTGATTGTCCTGTGAACAGGACAGGTTTCTGTGCCCACATGTCTCTCTCTGTCTAGTGGGTGACACTGCTGCAGGCTAGTAGCACTCTGGTATATTCATTCTTCTGTGATGAACGTGTTAGCCTCTTGGAGTCCCAGGAGTTGTTGGCTTATTCCTCAATTCAATGTTTATTCATTCATTCATCAAACATTTATTGATCCTCTTTCCTTACATCAAGTGCTATGGTAAGTCCTAGGGAAATAAAGATGCATAAGAAAAAGATTTTGGTGCTCAATTAAGTCACCCAGGACAGGGAGAAGATAGAACATAAACAAAGAATGACACTATAATAAGACAAGTGGAAAACAGATATATGGGCATAATGTCAGAGGGGCCCAGTGGAAGCAGATAAAAAGAATCTGATGTCTTTTCCCACATGTTAGCTCTGCAGGAAACCTGAAAGCACCCAACACAGACATCTTACTTGGGCCCCAAATATCCCTCGTGAACCCAAACATGGTGGAGAAAATTGCTAACCCTATCACAAAAATTATTGCTGCAGTTACGGGAGTGGCTCTGAGAGCCCAAATTTCCCCTCTGAGAAGCCTATCAGCAGAAGGACTGTAGTGTGATAATAGAATAGTGTTGCTCTCTCACTGAAACATCTTAAAATCTCTGTTCTTCAATATATGTAACACCCTGATTTTGACCAAGTATAAGATACAGTATATAACTGAGAAGGAAATAAAGATAAGGTGTACTCAAGAAGAACTTTCAATAAAACCCTGCTTCAGCTCTAACTCAACAGCTGTGCTGTCCAGTACATTAGTCACTAGCCACAGGTAGTTATTTAAATGTAGATTACTTACAACTAAATAACATTACAGTTCTGCAGTTGCATCAGCTACATTTCACGATTTCAATTGGACAGATACCGAACATTTTCATTATCATAAAAAAGTTCTATTGGATAATGCTGCTCTAGAAAATAATCTAAAATTTGTATTCATTGATTCAACTATTTCATAATTTTATGACTTGCTTACTTTGTAAAAGACTGTTATGGCTTCTGGAGAAGGCAGATATTAAAAGTAAAAGTTACCTATTTTTGAAGGGCTCACAGTCTGGTGGGATGATAAATATTTTTTAAAAAGGAAAAAAGCTGGACATTGAGTAATGGGTAGTATGAGTGCATGAGACAAAACAGCCTAATATATGCTCTAAAAAGTAAGAGAAGACCTCAAAGAAGAGGTGACACAACATGATTCTTGAAGAATGAGTAGTTACTTTCTTAATTTACCAGTGGACAGGGCACTAAAGATGGTGAGAACAGTACATATGGAATCACAGCACATGGAAGAGCTTAGAACCCTGCAAGTCATTTAGCATTCCTAGAGTGGAGTGTAAACTTCTGGGAAGAAGTCAGGTGAGAACAGGCTGGCAAGGTGGATGGCACAGTGTTCTAAAGGATATTGGGTGAGCAGGAAGCCAGAGGAAGAGAGGTTACAAATTATAAGACAGCGATTAATAGCACTGATATTATCCAAAACTAGGTTTCTACTCAAAATCTGCCACTGTTAGCTTTATTATCTTGGCAAATTTTTAAATCTCTTGGAATCCCATTTTTCTCATCTGGAAAATGGTGTTAATAACCCTGCCAACCTTTTACTATTTTTGTGTAGATTAAATGAGGCCATGTGTTTGTCACAATGCCTGGCATGTGTTAAATAATCAAAAATGAAAGTTACTATAATTTATAAAAGGAATGTGGAGTTATGAAAGGATTTGAGCAGAAGAATAAAATGATTATATTGTATACAGAAATAAGACACAAGACAATTACCTATGTCAATAATAATAATAAAACAATAGCTAATATTTACAGAGTATTGACCAGGCATCAGGCATGATTCCAAGCGCTTTAAATAAGCTAATCGTTTAATCCTCTCAACAACCCTATGAGGTAGGCTACCATTACTATCTCCCTTTTACAGATGAGGAAATGAAGGCACAAACAAGTTAAATAGTTTGTCTCACTACTAATAAATGACAGAATGGGATTCAAACCCCGACATCCAGCTCTTGAATCTCTATCCTTGGGCCCCAGGCCGTTCTGCCTCTGTTAGAAATTCTTTGACAAAAGTGTGCCTGATTTTATATTGGATTATTTCCCACCACAGCATGGCTTCAAAATAATTTTATGTAAGTACAGATCTTCAAAACAACATTCTCACACCATGAAAGCCAGTAAGCCAGTATGTGTGCTGCAGAACTACTCCACAGAAGGTCATCTGGATAGAAACGGACAAATGCTTGATAAATTGTGTATCATTAGAAGGGTAGGTTCAAAGTTTCCTTGGATAATCCAGACATGATTGTAATTCCAGAGATTCCTCAACAATAGCGTCCGATAACAACCTCTCATAAAAGTCGGCTTCTTCTCATGAAAATGGGGCTAATGTGTGCCTCATAGGTTTGTAAGAAATATTAAATAAGAGAATGGGTAGAAAGGATTTTGCACGGTGTGTTCACTGACAAGCATCTCTTGTGGCTACAATTTTTGTTCTTTTAATTAAAGCATCATTGTCCAATACAAGGTCTGCTGAGTCTTGAAAACCCTTTCTTCGGACTCACTGGAACTCTCTTAAACATATTAAGGATGGAGAGGAGGGCATCATAGATGTGAAATTCTTCAAAACAAACATATCCCAGTCTATGACCTAAATTCCAATTCTCCTTATTTAAGACCTTTTCTGGTTAAATTTCAAAAATACATCCCTGTTTTTATCTGAATCTTGGCCCAGATGAGCCAACAAATTA
The DNA here is from genome assembly GCF_002201575.2 of Neomonachus schauinslandi. Taxonomy (NCBI): domain Eukaryota; kingdom Metazoa; phylum Chordata; class Mammalia; order Carnivora; family Phocidae; genus Neomonachus; species Neomonachus schauinslandi. The sequence continues at coordinate 87,580,168 of NC_058411.1, read as the reverse complement.
TTTTTATTGACTGACCTCACCAAAGGACTCATCTCTCAAGGAAGTTCTTCCAAATGTCTTTTCATCTGATAGTCTGTCCTTTAGTTTGACGTTCATCTTCAGGTAATTCCACTTTAATGAGTGAGATAACATAATTATCCTTCAAATTTGTTCCATGCTTTTAGAGCAGCCTCTCCCCGAGGAGCCTTGGCTAGCATGACCACGCTTTCTGCAGCATAAGGTACTGGCCTGGGTCTCAGCCCTGGCCAAGGGAGCATGCTCTTTCTTGCTGATGATGGCAAGTAATAATTATGGAAGCACAGATCCTCAAACCACAAATCCCCTATTTTTGTTCTTACAAATTTGGTAGAATCAGAAAGCAGATCTAGGCATCAGCCAGGAAGCCAGAGGAGTTGAAGTCTAGGAGGCCAGGATTTGGGAAGAAAAGAGGTTTAGGTGGTTGATATATAGTTCCCAGGCCCTGAGTTGAGTGAAATTCTTGGGAGAGATTCAGCAGGATGGTGGCTGGTAGGAAAATCAGTAAGTTGAATGTTGCTTTGGCACTTGATTAAAAGCAGATTGTTGTGAGCTGAGTTGTCATGGGAATCTCACTGGACTAGAAAGCTCACTGTGGGTTTGTGGCCTAGAATTACCAGCTATGTGACCTTGAGCAAATCACTTAACCTCTTCTCTTCTCTGTTGTTTTTTCTTCACTAAAATGCAGATAATAATAGAAAATAATAAAAACAGCAGAAAGATTTTTGTTTTTAACTGAGAAAATATATAGTAGTTTATAATTTTACACGTGCCTATAAATTTACAAAATACTCTCATGTAAAGAATTTATGTGAAAGCCCTTGCCAAGACTAGTGGCTCACAAGTGTTAACTAAAGCATAGTCATATCAATCTTTTAGTGGTGCATTCTAATGACTATTTTTAAGGCACAAAGAAGGTAAGTATCTTGACCAAGGTTTTGCTGGTGGTAAGTTTATCCAGGCAGTATGGACCCTCACACAGGGGCCCCAAACACTCTCTAGAGGAGAGCCCTACAGTCACTGTAGCTTATCTGAGTTGCAAAGGCAAAAGCATCAGGTTGGTTCCTGAGAGACTGATGACAGCTACTCAGCACCATCAGCTGACTTCAGGACTCCCACAGCAATGGCCATGGCATCACCCAGTACTACTCCCTTGCTCTCACTTCCAAGTCTTCATACCCTTCCCTGTGTCTAAAATTACAATGTCTTCCCTCTTCTGTGCCAAGCCATATCTCTCCATTCCTTTATTTTTTTTTTAAAGATTTTATTTATTTATTTGAGACAGAGAGAATGAGAGAGAGAGAGAGCATGAGAGGGGGGAGGGTCAGAGGGAGAAGCAGACTCCCTGCCGAGCAGGGAGCCCGATGCGGGACTCGATCCAGGGACTCCAGGATCTTGACCTGAGCCGAAGGCAGTCGCTTAACCAGCTGAGCCACCCAGGCGCCCTCTCTCCGTTCCTTTAAATTCTCAGCTGAAGTCTCAGGGTCATGGGGAGTAGGGATTAAAATGGATTTCATCAGCCCTTCAGGATATTTAAGAAGCAAAACAACAACAAACCCCTTGTTCATCTTACTGGCATAGACACAGACTCTGGGACCCTTGGTCCTACTCTGAAGACTCACCAAAGATAAGCAGAAGTTCAGGAATTTATAGCCTGAAAAGTGAGGCATCTATGACTTTAGATGGTTTGAAAGGGTATCTTATTTGATAGCAGCCAATAAAGCAGGGGACAGTGCCAGATCAGACAAGAAGAAAGAACATCTCCGGCCAGAATTAAAAAGGCTATTTTGGGATATGTCAAAAGGAGTAAAGCTAGATTGAAAATGACTGCAAAGGTGATTAAATGGGTGAGAACAAAGAGAACACTTCCTGAGTTCTGGCTAAGAAGAGAACAATTCTTAATCATCTTTTAATTGTACTTCATAATTAGCCAAATCACAAATGTCATGGCTGGGATTAGAAGATTTTTCATTAGGCAGACACTGTTCTGGATTTTTGCTAGGGAAAGTGTCGGGGGCTGGGGGGGGGGGGGGTTGTGAGTACTGAAGGGCTTTCAATTTGTGTAGTGATTTGAGAAACTAGGTTTTATAAGCATATTTGTTCATAAAGCACATTTTGAAAGATACTGTTGTTCTATTTTTGTCTTTTTTCTCATTCCAAAGGAAATAAGAAACAGCAATGGAAATTTTTCCAGAGGAACAAAATCTCAGCAAACAGTGAAGCAAATAGCCACTGGAAACTGCTTATGAAGCTCCTAGAGATAATGGATATATGATATCATAGTTATGTTACAACATCTTCAGTGACAAGTGGTGAAGAGCAAGAAAATGCTGAAGTTACATCTGAGTGAATTATTCCACACTAAATATTTTTAATTGGTATCACAGAAGGCATGGGAAACAGGTTAATTACTTACAGAAATAAAACAATAAAATCACCTCTAACAGGCATGCATATAATATATCAATGTATAATTTCTGCTGGGGAAGCAAACCCTTTCCAAATTAGAGGGAGTTAAGAAAAAGTCTCTGAGAAAAATAATCATACTTCTGAATAGCTTGCTGGTTACATCTTCATTCATTCTTTGAACATTTATCTAACACCTATTATGTGTAAGACACTTTGCTCATGAATTGCAAAAACAAATTAAAATACATGATCTGCCCTCATGAAGCCTGAAATCTTGGCAGAAAAACAAACATTTTTTTTTCCTCATCTACACCCTCTCTTCTCTCTACGTCTCTGTGATTTCATTTGGTTTTTAGCTTTGAATAAGTTCTCCAGGCAGACTAGTATCTGAATGGTATCTCTAGCTGACCCATAATATGAGCAAGACCCACGTACCTAAGTAGGCCCAAGCAGGCCTGTTGGTCATCTACAGAGAAGTCTATGAGGGCTCTCAAAACAAGTGTGTCCAAATCAGAGCTGGCCATTTCTCCCATTCCTGCTTCAGTCCAACCTCTACTAGTTGTTCAAGTCCACCAGCAAAAAAAGCTGATGTGGCAGAGAAATAGGATGTAGGAACAGACCCTGAAGGGCCCCATACTTGGTTTAATGCTCTGCTATCACTGTCCGAAGATTCCTAATAATTTTATCTTTCAACTTGTGTTTTGTATGAGAAGTCCAACGAGGCAATGGAACATGTGTATAAGGAGAGAAGATACCCAGATGAAAGGAAAACCTTGATATTTTAGTATCTTTACTGGCGTTTTTTTCCTGTTTTTGGAACAGAACCCCACATTTTCATTTTGTACTGGGGCCTGTAAATTGAGTAGCTGATCCTGTGTATGAATATCACACAAATCAGATTCAGGTGGTATGGTCCTTCCCCCATGTTTGCGCTCTATCCTTGCGGTGCTACCCTGCCCCATTCCTTTCCTCCTTGCTTCTTGCTGTGGGTTTTAAATTGGTCTGAGCATCGGCATTTGGTCTTTCTGTTCCATGACCCCTGGAATAGCTTGACTGGCAATGGACTTGGAGGCTACCACTGCATCACAGCATTTCCCCACATGATAGCACTTGGCCCTTGGATAGATCTTCTCTAACCTGTGTGCATTCTCCAGAGCAACAGGCAATGATACTCAAATGGTTTCTTATTCTTTCAAAAGGATGTGCTCTTTTTGCCTATCAGACAGTTTTGTACCATGTAACGGTCAACAAAATATCTTTCTGACAATCCATGGAAAGTCTAAAAAATAAAAAGAGGCACAGTGAACCTCTTATTGCAGCTTTCTGCTTTGAAAATCAGGGTTTTCTCCACAGGATTTGACTATTCCATTTGACTTCTCCATTGACAAAGCCAATGAAGATTTGCATCTTAAATTTCACAACTTTCCAATGACATTTTCAAACTCTCACTCCCCAAAAGCAGAAATGTTTTTGAAATCCCAGGAGTACTCTTTGAAGAAAATCTCTTCCCCCTCACAGTGCTTAGTAGAACAATGTCCTATAATATATTTTGCAAAGTACAACTAATTGAAGCACTTTGTCTTTCTTAGTTTCCTACATTTCAAAATACATATTATGCATGTAATTTTGTAAATCAGGTGTACTGTATGCCTTACCTTTATGTATTTGGGAATTTCATCATTTCTTAGTTTTTTAAAAAAAAATGTCAAGGAAATCTACAAATTTGGGGGGCAAGGCATCTTTAAAAAGCATATCTGTAAGACCACAGAGATCTTAATGAGGTTTGCTTTGGTCAAAAATGGCAAAAGGGAAGAAGTGAAAGATTACCTTTTTCTTCACTTAAAAAGTAGGCATCATAGGTTGCCACTTCACAGTAATGTCTTAATATTCTCTCATTTAATTATGTAAATCATCAAAGAAGGCTGCTGTTTATGGTAATTTGCACGTGTGGAGATCTGCTTCCCAAGGTAAGCTAATTTAAATCAAATTATAACTAAGGGAGATTTACCACTTGTTGATTTAGACAGATAATCATTTATAACTCCACCAAACGGCTAGCGAAGATGGCAGGATTTGAAAAGTGAGGTGAAACAGTGGTGATCCCGCTGTGAAAGGAATCAGCTGAAACGCTATGGTAGGATTTAGTATTCCTATTGATGTCAGCAAGAACTGAAGCCAGCCTCTTTTGTGAGGGAAGTGATTAGTGAATACCATTGACCCTCACTACCTCCACATTCAAGCCTTCCTTTACACATGAAGTTAAAGGCTGTTCTTCCCAACTAATTCACCACTGTCTTTTGATACAAATCCAGCCCTCTTCAGAATCTGCCTGCATTCTAGTTGCATAGTTGTACCAAGTGCTGTATGTAACGGAAAAAAGACCATTGTGAACCGATGAAGTGTTCATGTGTCCCCAGCTCCTTTCTTTTCTTTTTCTTTCTTTTTTTTAACCATTAAAGATACTCCATTTCTGTTTGAGAAACTAAGCATGTACAAATCCATTCTTTGTTTTAGGGGCACATTTGTTACAGTGAATCCCTCCTTAGCTAACGCAACTGGCCATGTGGGTCTCTGATAGACCAAGAAAGGTACACCTCCTCCTGGCTGCTGACACAGGTGTCTGTGACAATGGCCACAACTTGGATTTGGCAACAAGTTGTATAGAAAGTATAGCAAACTGATTAAGAGAGTGGGCTTAAGAACCAGAGAGAACTGGGTCCAAATACCCATCCTGCCACTCACTTGCTAAAAAATCTTTAAGAAATTTCCTCAGCCCCTCTGAACCTCATTGTTCTTATGAAAATATAGCATTAATTATACATTCTTCCTAAGATTCACATGATGACTTAATAAGCCAATGCATATAAAGCACAAAGCTTTACATAAATGTTCATCTTCAAAAAATAGCAGCTATGAATAATAACAATAACAATGATGATACTGCAGTGTTATACATGGAAAATGAGCGATTTCCAATATACTTATGGCTAAACAGTAAACAAAACCTTTTTCATTCTCCATGAGAACTTGACCTTCATTTAACTTTCAAGCTGGGTTAATCTGTTAAGAGTAATATGTTGGCTATGTTGCTAATAAATGTTGCTTATGATGAATTGTGACCCATGATTCAGAAATTGCATCTGGATTGGGAGGCATGTACATGAACTATAAACACCTGGTAGGAGACCACCTGGGACTTCCCTGGGTGTGCTGAATTTGTCACTGACATGTCCTTTGTGGGGACCGTGGAAATTATGCCTGTACTATTGTTATTATAAGAGAAACTGGCTCTTGGAGCATGCTGCTTTGAAGCAGCTGCCCAATTTAGACCCTTTCTCCTTGCAGCTGGCCTGCACTACACAGAATTCTGTGAAGACTCCCACAGAAGAGAAATGCCTCGGGATGTCCTGCCAATATGCTAGGTTTCCTATCCAGGTCCATCTAAGTGAATATGCTGCCCCAGTATCTTCTATGATAATCTTGTGGGTCTGAAAGCTTAACTGTGCCCAAGGAAACACTCTGTAGATATTGAAGAATATTTCAGTTTATTTCTTTGGCCACCAAGGCATATGTTTGAAGACTAAGAGTATGACGACATTAGGATAATACAGGTTCTGGATCAATTATGGATATCTATGGAATACCAACAATTTCCCCTGCTTATATGTATTTTCCCATTTCCTTGAGGGGTACATTTCTGCTACTGATGATTCTTAGGGACTGGTGAAGCCATCTGGGGAAGCCAGAGACTTCTTGATTAGAGTCAGTTCACAAATGTAATCTTCTCGGTATGTCACATGAAGGTGGCCAAATGGAAGAAAAACACAGACCTGCTGGAGATGAATTTCTCTCCAGAGACCTCTTCAGTGGCCCTCTAACCGGCAGTGGCAACCAAAGATAGCCCTCATTTTCATTAGAAGACTTTACTCACCCTGGTGGCAACCTGGGGTTCCTGGAGTGAATTAAGCCCTAGTGCCACAAAGCATCTATATTAGTTTCTTGTGGTTGCTGTGACAAATTACCACAAAGTCAGTGCCTTAAAACAACGCAAATTTATTATCTTACAGCTCCAGAAGTCAGAGGTCCGAAATGGGTCTCACTGGACTAAAATCAAGGTGTCAGCAGGGCTGTGTTCCTTCTGGAGGCTCTGGGGGGGCATGATCTATTTTCTTGTTATTTTCCAACTTCTACAAGCTGCCTGCATTCTCTGGTTTGTGATCCCTTCCCCCATCTTCAAAGCCAGCTGCACAGCCTCTTCACATCGGTCTCTGACTTTGACCTTTCTGCCTCCTTCTTTGACTCATTCTGGTGATTATATCCCACTCACCCAAGCAATCTAGGATCATCGTCCCATCTCAAGATCCTTAACTTAACCACCTCTACAAAGTCCCTTTTGCCATGTGTGTACAGTAACAGATTCACAAATTCTAGAGATTAGGAAGTGACTAGTTTGTGTGTGGGGCCACTACTCTGGAATCCTCTGTTTATAACAAATATATAATATATAATATATATATATAATATAATAAATTAACTTATCTCTTGTGCAACTAAAATGGTGCCAGTTATGTACCATCCCCAGAAGAATTGAGAAAACAGTCATTCAAATCATTTTGGTGTCCTATGAATTGGATGAGTAATTTCAGTTGTGAAAGAGTGCTTGGTGAGAACAGTACCTTAAATGAATAGGAAATGAGACACTTTTAGTGACAGTAGTTTTACAAATTATTTTAAAAATTGGATAGAAAAGTAGGCAAAGGAGGTGGACCATAAAAATTAAGTGTGAGCCCAGAAAGCATATGGTGGTGATTTTAAGATGCATTGTTGGGTGTCAGTATATCTATTAAGAGAGAGAGATTAGGGTAACAGGAGTGGGAGAGAATGTAAATATGAATAGCTGGTGCCCCTAAATTCCATCTTTTCTAAAAATGTACCAGCTATCAAAGTTGTCTTTCTTTCTTTTTAAAAAATATAGCCTTTATTCTAATGACCCTTGCATATTTCAGTGACTACTCCCACAAGAAATATTCAGCAAAAAAATGCATGTATGTAAAAACCATACAATAGCTAGTTTCACTCCTCTTGCCAAAAAAAATCAATAGTTGTTTCTGTCCCCAAATTTCATCTTGGGCCTCTTTGTGAAATGTGCAGTTCAATTTAGTGTTGATAGGTCATTCCAGTCAGTGTGAGTTTATATACAATTTAGTATTAATTTCCAGCCAACTGGAAACGAAGGCACTCCAGTTAAACAGAGTCAGTTCTCCCTAGTATGCTTGACATTGCCTTTTAACTAGTAATAGGAGCCATTGTCTGATGGATTGATCCTTACAATGATCACATAATGTCCAGCAAGAAGGCTGGAAGATTCATTTACTGTCACTACTTATTTAGAGCTGAGTGAAGCCTTTGTTATAAATTTTAGGCTACCTAATTTGGCATTAGAATGTTTTCTATCATAAGAAAGAGTTCTGCAGTGGTAGACAAGAAGCCTGGCTGTGGTCGTGGCTCTGCCAGCATCCAGTGTGTATTTGCCTGGAGTGCAGTTCTGATAGCCAAGGAGCCAGCTGGTTGAGTGGGGTTACTGATGGCTTATTTTGGGTAAGCTTTTATAGGAGAAATGGGAGCTGCAGTCCGGTAGAAGTCTTGGAATGTCTCTGAACTGAAGAGGAAATACTTTCAGAAGGGAAAGTAGAACAAAAGGGGTTAACTTGTCAGACTGTGGTAAACTGAGGAAGCAAGTGCTAAATTCAGGAAGGAAAGCTCAAAGCAGAGCCACGAGTCTTCTTGACCATGAAGAGAATAAGAACTGGGATAACAGAGAATTTGAGTTGCACACATACCCTTGCAAGACCTAGACTCTGTTTCTGACTCACATCCCACCCCCATCTCTTGATTATTAATTACTAAGGAAGGCTAACATTTCAGACAATACAGAATGGAGGGGGAAAAGTCAGTCTAGTCTTCCCTGAAGACAGATCCCCAAGCTGGTAAAGAGAAAACAAAGGTAACAAACTAATATAAATGCTATGAAGGAAGAAGTCTACTGAGAGAATCACAGGAGGTTACCCCCTACTAATGTCTCCAGGAAAGACTTCTCTGAGGAATTTATATTTAAACAAAATTAGAAAGAACCCTAGGAAGCCTTAGATCTTGATAGAATTATATATTCAAATGTTTCCTGAGGCAGGAAAGAACTTGTCCTGTGTAAAGAACTGGGGAAAACAACAACAACAACAACAACAATGAGGCTAGATCAAGGTGAACAACTGAGGTGAAGTCAGAAAGGTGTATGTGGTAGATTACTCCCAGGAAAATATTCACTTCTGCTCTCCTACCCCGTCCCGTGGATGAACATACTTGCCAACTTCACTGTTGTTGGACTGAGCCATGTAACTTGCTTTGGCTTCCCGATCACTGAGTGAAATTTGCTCATACTTAACGCTGGCCTCAGCCATATCACTTCTCTGGCATAGGGGACATTAGCAAATATGATGCAAAAACATGTTTAAAATGTGCTTGCACAGAGGAGCTCCTTCTATGGCACTGCTGTCACTGTGGGGAAAGAACATGCCCTAGGTAGTCCACTGGTGATGGGAGACGTGAGCAGCCGACATGGATCCAACACGCAGCTCGGAGTCAAGTCCATCTGAGTCCTACCTAGATCAGCCAACGTCCAGCTGATCTGAAGATGCTTGAGTAAGATTAAATAATTGTTGTGTTAAGCCACCAACTTTTGGAGTGGCTTGTTATTTGGCATTATTATGGGAATAGCTGACAAGAGTATATAAGGATCATCTTACAGAGCTTATGGGAAAATAGCTGGAGAGTTTTAAGTAGGGAGTGATATGATATGAATCATGGTTATTGAAGCTCACTCTGCTGTGAGAGGCCAGCAAGGAGGGGGCAGTTGAAATAGTCCATCCGGAGAGAATAGCAGCAATGGAGCAAAAGGGAAGTGAATATATTTGACATAAATCTTGGAGACAGAACAATAATACTTGCTAATGAGCTATATACAGAGAGAAAGGAAAGTGAAGAACTCAAGAGTGACTCCCAGGTTTCCAGCCTGGGCAACTGGGTAGAGAGTAGAACACTTTGGATTTTCCACCTTGCTATTTTTCTCAAAATAATTTAAATAGCTCTACAGTCAGCACAGCATGAATTACTTAATTGTACTTTATTGGTTTGTTTCCTTTTTTATTCTTTTATCAAAACTCAACAGTTAACCTCTATTTAATTTTCATATATTTTTGATGGGGGTTGTGTAGATTCCTAGAAATGGGACAACTAAGTCAATGCATTTCAGTAATGTCTATTAATTTTTCCTCTCGAGAGTCCATTCCTTCCCATAGGTAGGAAGTGAAGTATGACATATGGCAGAAGCACATTCACAAAGAACAATATATTTCACCTTAGTGAAATGTTACAGCCTCCTTGAGGTTCCTAATAATACCAACAGCACACTTACATAAAATGTTTAAATGTGCCAGACACTGTTTTAGGTTATGTATACATTAGCTGACCTAATCCTCACAACAATTCTAAGAAATACATACTAAATTATTCCCATTTTAAGAAATCTGAGGCCGAGGAGCTAAATAATTTGTCTCTAAGAACATAAGAAGTAGTTGTGCAGAATTCGCCATGTCTGTAGTAAAGATGATGCTGAAACATTTGTTAGTTCACCACAGGTAACTTACTTGGACTTGTAAAGAAATTGCTTCTCACTTTTGTATCAAATAATCCTTGTGCTTATTCTAAGGAAACAGTAGATTTTTATCTGATGAGTGTTGTACCAAATAATTACTTGTTTTTCCTAAGCAAATAGTAGATTTTTATTGGACAAACTTTGTAACTGATGTGGTTCTACCTAGAAAATCTGTAGCCAAATGTCTAGCTCACTTGGGCACATGTCTAGGGCTTTATGCATGTTTATCCTCATTCCTGGTCCCTGTTATGCTTCTAATCTTCTTTTATTATTTACTTCTAATTTTATTTTACACTGTGGTGGATTTTATATATCCTGTAAGCTTCCTTAAATCCTTTCTGAAACAAAGGAAGATTAAATAAATAAATAAACAGACTCAGGCAAGTCTTAAAAAAAAAGAATATCAATATAAAAATAAGTCAATGGCTATGAATCCTACAGAAATTATATTTCATTAACAGTGGTCTCTAGCACTTCCAATTCTTTTAAGTGGTATATTTGATAGACTCAATCAGGAAATGTACCTGAAAGAGTCCCCCTTTCCAAGCCAGAAAGCTCTCGTGCAACCAAAGAGTAATAATAACAATCCTTAGAACAGTAATATAAATTTTTAAATAATAATAATGACATTTATTGAGTGCTTACTACTCTCCTAAGTAGCAGAATTTAGGTGGACACTAAGCACTTTATAACAATTACCTTATTTAATCCTTACACCAATCCCATGAGGGCCTTACTGTCATATATGCATGCTACAGATGCAGAAACAGATTTCAGGGGGTTAAATAATTTGCCCGATGTCACAGAACTCTCACGTGGCAGATTTGGGGATTAAACTGAGGTCTGTTTAGCACCCAAGCCCATGTTATTAATTACACGATATTTACATATATTCCTAGGATAATGAGCTCCCAACTTTCTTTAAAATTATCACTGATCTTTTGTTTTAACATTGTCTGCCCTGATGTAACACTCATCTGAATCAATCTGTCAACCAATTACTCAGAGGAAAGAAATGAGCATTTATTGACTCCCTCCCACATGGTAGGTGTGAGATTAGGCATTTGAAACTATTGATTTAATTCTTGTAACAATTTCAAGTTCCCATTTAAACTTGAACATATTGGGACTCAGAAGGTTTGTTACTAATCCAAAGTCACAAAATTAGTTAGGACTGAATCTAAATGCCTCCAAATCCATGTTTGCTTTATCTTTTCCACTAGTAGAGTGCAAGCATGACTTTGGGAAATTACAACTTTAATGCGTCTCAACCTTCTCATCAGTAAAATGGAATAATAAGGCTTGCTTACATTTTCTAGATAGTGTGCTCAAGATGACCACACTTAACAATCAGATGGGGACAAAAGGAATGAAATCTTGCCATTTGCAACGACGTGGATGGACCTGGAGTGTATTATGCTGAGCGAAATAAGTCAATCAGAGAAAGACATGTATCATATGATCTCACTGATATGAGGAATTCTTAATCTCAGGAAACAAACTGAGGGTTGCTGGAGTGGTGGGGGTGGGAGGGATGGGGTGGCTGGGTGAAAGACATTGGGGAGGGTATGCGCTATGGTGAGCGCTGTGAATTGTGTAAGACTGTTGAATCGCAGACCTGTACCTCTGAAACAAATAATACATTATATGTTAAAAAAAAAAAAAGAAGATAGCAGGAAGGGAAAAATGAAGGGGGGGAAATCGGAGGGGGAGACGAACCATGAGAGACTATGGACTCTGAGAAACAAACTGAAAGTTCCAGAGGGGAGGGGGATGGGGGATGGGTTAGCCTGGTGATGGGTATTAAAGAGGGCACGTACTGAATGGAGCACTGGGTGTTATATGCAAACAATGAATCATGGAACACTACATCAAAAACTAATGATGTAATGTATGGTGATTAACATAACATAATAAAATTTTTAAAATTAAAAATAAATAAATAAATAGGTGATGGGGATTAAAGAGTGCTACCTGTTGTGATGAGTGAGCACTCAATGTTGTATGAAAGTATTCAATCACTAAATTCTACACCTGAAACTAATATTACACTGTATGTTAACTAACTGGAATTTATTTATTTATTTTATTTCTTTTTTTTTTAAAGATTTTTTATTTATTTATTTGAGAGAGAGAGAATGAGAGACAGAGAGCATGAGAGGGAGGAGGGTCAGAGGGAGAAGCAGACTCCCTGCTGAGCAGGGAGCCCGATGTGGGACTCGATCCCGGGACTCCAGGATCATGACCTGAGCCGAAGGCAGTCACTTAACCAATTGAGCCACCCAGGCGCCCCATAACTGGAATTTAAATAAAAACTTAAAAAAAACCCAATCAGATAAGGAAAATTACTTCCCAGGGCTGTTATTAATGAAGGATTTTTTTGTGTCCTAGAAGCCTGTTCACCACAGGGGATGTAGCCACACGTCTAAGCTGCCCCCTAAATTAGTCTGATAAAAGGAAGCCAGCAGGACCATGATGGAGCCACCCAAACAGCAGAGCCTGAAAGTGCACACGCCCTCGTAATGACCATGTCTGCAGGCAGTGCTCTTCCTCCCTCTTCCTGATTTACCATTGTCTCACCCCTACTGCACTTGTAAGTAAGCCCAAAACAGATAAATGCTCCTGCCTCTGCACCCAAGCCCAGCTAGCCTGCAAGATAGTTTAATTCTAGATAAAACAACCCATGACTTGGGTTGATGTCTGGTCTCTGTGCCATGCTTAAGTGGTGGCCGTTGAGAACACGCCTCACAGACCCTAACTACTGGGAATGTAACTAGCCAAGGCCCCCAACTGCTGCCCTCTGAAATCCAGCCCCAGGCCTGCCCAGAGCCCATGGTTCCCACAGGCTACTGCCAGTCAGTGACTGAGCAGGCCAGTTCACTAGGACAGGGCAGAGCCTGGGAGACAGACTTCTCTAACAGCCAACTTTGGCTGCAGGACTCCTTGATGTCCCTTGAATGTTCATGTGACTGCATGCCCGTGTAGGAGTTTCCCCCTCCTTGCCTCCTTCACTGCGGCCAGTCTTGGATCAAGGTCTGATATTTCACCCAGACTCCACCTCTATCTCCTTATTGTCACTCAGAGGCATTTCCCCTCGTAAAATCCTCATACATTTAATCCCACATTGGCCAGTGCTGCTCAAAGGACCCAGACTCACAGAATTTATAATGGTTCCTGCTACTTCGGTTTCTCTTAATACGACCCTTCAAGCTTTTCCCATGGAGCAGTAATTGATTCCCCTAAACCCCAAGGTCCAGCTGGAAGCTTTTCCTGTTGCCTCTTATCTTTACTTCTTTTAGGATACCTAAGTAATTTTATCATAAATTATGGTTGTTTATGTAAATATTTTATCTCCTCTACCAGATGTTGAGCCCCTTGAATGTATGGCATCAAAACTTACTGATACATTCTATCACTCTATGCCAGGCATTGTGTGTGAGTTTTACATATGGTACATACCTATTTAATCCTCATCAACACTCTGCTAGGTATACCTTATCAGTTCCACTTTACAGAGAAGAAAATTGAAGCCCAGAGAAATGAAATGCCGTGCCCAATGCTGCACAGTTAGTAGTAGACCTTATTTTGAATTTGGGCTTTTAGACTAAATCCTGTGCTCAAATTATAATTCAACCTCTGTCAAAGCTCTTGCTAATATAATTTAAGTGCTAGATAGCTCATCCTGTTTCTCAAGTCCTAGGAAGCAAAGGGCTAAACTTCCTGCCCAGTGGGAGCAGATGTCCTTTGCCTTGGGGTTCAGTTATTGTTCATAGCCTCAACCTTAACTGTATAATTTTTGTTTTTTGTTTTTCATTTTATTGCTACAGTTCTAATGAACATGAATCATTTGAGGGTGTGGGCATTTATAAAAAGCAAGCAAGAACTTCTGTACCTTTGGGTTCAGATGCATAGAAACAAGGAGATCTATTTCTCTGAAAAACCCAAAACAGGCTGTAAAAAATGATCTCAGACAAAGTAGAAGCCAGGTGGATTCAAACAAAAAGAAATTAATTTTTATAAATTCACACAACAATTTGGTTATGGAAATTAGAATGGAACTCACTACTCTCAGTTCCCAGAGCAAAGACCAAGTTGACTTCATAGCAGAAAGGAAGAGCATAATGTCTACTGTGACTAAGCCAAAATGTATATTCATGTGTTTTGAGACAAGGTATTTCATAAGTGGAAACCAGGTCTATCAAGTCCCTTATTTGACTTAATGGCACTTATTCACTCTTGAATTCTTTATTGCGATGTTCTGTTTGTAGTGCAAATTGCATTATTAAGAATTGATGAAAATTCCTAAAAATACACCTCTATCTATCCAAAAGTTGGATGCAATATTTGCAGGAGTTATGAAAACTGTTGTATATAATGAGTCGGAACACTGCCTCGTGAATTCTGTGGTAAAAAATTACAGTCCAGCTCCACGAATGTAATTATTCAGGCACCCAGTCCGATTTATCATCTTGATGAGAAACTAAGCCATGAGATATTCTCTGCTAGAAATCAGCCTTCGTTCATTTCACAAATACACTTGAGAGAAACAGGAGGGGTGAGAAAAACAACAAATGATCTGCCAGGACTAGAGGAAACATACTTCTTTTTCTTTACTCAAAAAAAAAAAAAAACCCACAAAAACTTTAGTGATCAAATGTTAATTTTGAAAGAGACAAATGGGAAAATGCTGTATATGTTTTTGGCAGTGTGAGCCTGACTCAGGGCTAGAGATGTTTGCTTTCACACCACTTACTCAAAATCAAAACCTAAGGGTAGAGACCCAGAGGGAGGAGCTTCTGGGCAGGAGGAATAGAGGCATTTGGAGCTCCCCACACAGACACCCTCGTATACCACAGTTGGTAGCGATTAGTCCCTTTGCAGACAGCAGTGTCTCTGTTGGCCTCTGCTTGCTGCTCATTGCACAAATTAGTGAAAATGAGTCACAGCATGTGCAAGCAAGTGGGGCTGATAGAATCTGCAGAGGTCAGCTTGCTGAGAAATCATTTCAAAGGAAAATAGGAACTTCCGACAGATGGAAGAGTGGGAAGCTGATAAAGATGTTTCAGGGGAAAGGGAAAGGTGAAGTGGGAAACAAAACCCAGCTTCCCAGCTCTGAACAATGAGAGAACACTTAATGAATAGGCAGTAAAAAGGCAGCAAATATTTTGAATTTGCTCTTTTTTCCAGATCTGTTTAAAACACCTTTTATGCATTGCTAAACATGCATACAATATTTTGGCTTTTCTATTCTTTTGATACAACTGCTATGACTGAGGGGGGCGGGGTGGAGATGGTATGTGGAAGCTGGCAGTTGCCTATTCTGATTTGTAAAAAAAAAAAAAAAAATCGTGTCACATTGGTCTTAAACCATTTTGTGGAGTTCCCTGAAATTCTTAACATTTAAAAACAGCCAAAAATGACATTGGGTATGAGCAGTAACTGAACCTATTATAAATGAGATAGTGAAAATAGACTTCGTGTGTGTGAGTGTGTATAAGTGTGAGTGTATGCATGTGTGCTTTGTGGAAACAGGAGCTTGAACTTGGACCAGGAGACATAGAGATGCTTCTGAGAACAAAGGTAAAAGGTTATGAGAAATCGAATGTGTCCTAAAATTTCTTAGCATGCTGGAGACCATTCAGTGCAGTCTGGTGGCTAAGAGTTCTGTGTCATGGAATCAGAAAAGGCGAAGTTTAAGTACAGTCTTACCCCTAGATCTGTAAACATGGGCATTTATTTAACCTTGCTGAGCTTCACTTTCCATTATCTTAAAATGTGGAGATGATTATAATATTTAACTCATAGGGGTTCTTGTGACATAAAGCAAATAAAGCATTTACTTCATTGTCTGAGACAAGTGAAGCACTCAATAAATTATTATTATAGTGTTGTGAGTACTGAGCCTCTGCTAGTGCCAAATGTGAAAATAAAGGAAGCCTGATCTCAAAGAACAGTATACCCTCTTCAGGAACATTAGTGCAGGCAGTTTTAAAAATCAACCGGTAGACAGCCTGGAGATAGGAGTTAAGGATCAATTACAGTGCTGATGCCCATTTCCCTCTGCAGGGGAGGCACTATGATGTGAAATCCCCCCATATTTTCCATATGTCTATCTGAGCAAGATGAATCAGAAACTCTGCTAAAAGCCATTGCCCACACCTCTTCCCAGATGAGCTGCAGCAGAAGTGAAGAGACTAGGATCTTGCCTCTTTGACACTAAGGAATCGTGATCCTTCATATCCTTGGAAATAGGGGATCAGCCCAAGGCCACTTATTTGCATCAAAGTTGTGGAATACCAGGGGGCTGAGAAGAAACTGTCCTTCTCAGGAGGCACAGAGGGAAGTGTCCTGGATCATTTTGAGAGAGAAAAATTAGAGCCATGTATATGTCACCTATTTTCACTACATGGAACTACAAGATTAACAAATGACAGTTAGGGCACCTGGGTAGCTCAGTCATTAAGCGTCTGCTTTCAGCTCAGGTCATGATCCCAGGGGCCTGGGATTGAGTCCCATCAGGCTCTCTGTTCCACAGGCAGTCTGCTTCACCCTCTTCCCCTCCCCCCAATCACTCTTGTGCTTTCTCTCAAATAAATAAAATCTTGGGGGAGAAAAAAAAAAAAAACAAGCAACAGTTAAGCACAGAGGGCTGTTCCTCTGAAATCATGCTTTTCTCTTGTCCCACCTAGTAAACTGTGGGCTCCTGTGAAGATGGAAACCATGTCTTAGCCACATCTGTATTCTACTTGGGCACTTGAGCAGCACTCGAATGGTCTTATAACAGCTCTTATAAATGTTTGTTGACTTGGTTTGTACTTTTTAAAGAAATCTCCTTTGGTATAAAAATGCCTCAGTAATCCCATCTTAAAAGGCTTGATTCATCATGTAAAAATTGTTTATTTAAGTTTATGTGATACTATTCCTGTGTCTCTTTTGCTATGTTGATCTAGTAATGTTCTACTGAAAGCAAGCAGCAACTATTTGTCATCTCTTCTCTTTATTTCATCAAATATTTCCTCACCAAAGAGCAGAGCAATGCAAAACATTCTCAGGGCATTAACAAGGTCTTATTCACCTTTGTCTCCTCTAAACCCAAACACAGTCTCTGGCTCAGAGTAAACATTCAACACATTCATTCATTGAATGAATGAACAGAGAGGAGCGAATAGGACAAAGATCATTTATAACCATGCATGAGAGTTAGCCCATATGTTCTCCACTGCCTCATTAGTCACTCCTCAAAAGATTTGTTCACAGTGGCTACAAGTTCATTGTGAAGTGTTGAGGCTTACAACTCATTTTTCCCATAATTTTATATTAATATCACATTTTTGTACATTTGCATACAATTCTATGATTTTTCTCTTTTTTTTTTTAGATTTTTTTTTTTTATTTATTCAACAGAGAGAGACACAGCGAGAGAGGGAATACAAGCAGGGGGGGTGGGAGAGGGAGAAGCAGGCTTCCCGCCGAGCAGGGAGCCCGATGCGGGGCTCCATCCCAGGACCCTGGGATCATGACCTGAGCCGAAGGCAGACGCTTAACGACTGAGCCACCCAGGCGCCCCTATGATTTTTCTTTTTAAGTGTTGTCACAACTGTTATTTTATTTATCATTCCTCTGCTCAAAAACATTTCCATTTATAAAAAATGTCATGATATCCCCTTTGATAGAACACTTTGAAACCTTCAAGAAAGCCCTCAAGTCACCTCTATTATAGAAGGTCACCTTCCCATTGACTTTGACTCCAGTATCCCCAAGGCCACAGGTGTGCTAGTGTGCCCCTGAGTTTGGGGCATAGATTAGATTGATTTCAGGAAATTATCCTGCAGTTGCCACTCCAGAGACTAATTTGGGTACGCAAGACCCCATGGAATTAGGCGTTTTGGTCAGTCTGCAAGGGCTATCTGTGGATGGGCTTTAGCTCAAAACTAGAAATTACACCTATTGGCTGTTTCCACTAACAAGCTAAAGCCACAAATATGATGCCACTAATTTTATTGCCCAAGTTTTTGGTGCAACCTGTGGATTTGCTCTGAAGTGATCTGTTTTTGAGATTGTAAATCTACCATAATCCACTGTAATTTTTACCATGTAGACACAGTCTAAGTCCTCCGCTGCAGTACTCTTGAACCAGATGTTCAAAGTGTAAAATCCCCTAAAAAGAATGCTTGGCCCTGAGCCCAGCAGGCTGGTAGGTTCAGCCTGGCCTAATTCACAGTTTTGCATTTCTATTATGTCTCTGGGCCACAGAGATGTTTAACTTGCTTTTCTGACTGCAGCTGTTTTAACTTTCTCTTTTTAGCATTTTATTTATCATCACTAGAGATGACAGTGGTGGGTGATGTATGATGAACTCCAACTATTCTGACTGCAAGTTCTAGAGTCACTTTTAACTGGACTCCTAAATCTAGGCTCATCTTTGAGCCTGCCTTCATAATTTGGTTACCATAGCTATTTCAGTACAGTATCTCTCTACTGACTGATCTTTACTCAATGGACTTATATCATTCGTCTCTAAAATATATGAAGTGAGACCAGACCCTCTCCACATTGAATTATCTCATTCGGCAGGCTGTCATTGGTAAACCCATACACTTCTACTCCCATAAAATGATGTGATTGCTTTCCAGTGGTCACTTATATGTGTACCTAAACCCAGTAATATGGTTGTTCTTATTACAATTAAATTAACCAATTAAATATAAATCTGAAAATAAAGAGAATTGTTGTCATAAGGGAAATTGCATTGATGTTGTGGAAAGATTTTTCTTAAGGTGTGTATAGATGGGATAATTATAAACATTTTTGGGGAAAAATGAGAGCCACAGCAGAAAGAGATCATATTCATACTGGTTAGCAAATGTCTCAGAATTCTGATCTCATGTCCAAGGAACTGAACCTGGAAATTGAGAATAATACCTCTGTCTGTGGTTAATGCAATATAATCATTAGAAAGAAGAAAGATTCAACAGATCCCACTCAAAGAATATACCCTGGTATTACGTTGAAAAAAACTATGATCGAGTGTGCATTTGTAGGCTTTAAATTAAAATAAAATGTTTAAGGTTTATGTGCTCCATATTTTATGATTCCCTTCCGTGATGTTATTTTTTAATTAAACAACCAACATATATCAGATGAAATGGCTTCTACTATATTTCTAAATGTGGTACTCAGGCTAAGAAAATCTTGTTCTGTGCTCAAAACTTTCTATTTCATGTCCTTGGTTCTTTATCTCATTTAACAGTTCTCTCCACTAGTCTGTTCTCAAAATCCTATTCAAAATTCACCTCTTCCAGGAAGTCTTCTCTGATTAATTCTACCTGTGTTTTAATTACCTTTACTTTTTATCCCTTTATCATATGGACTCAATCTACCCTATCTCAATTTCTTCTTCTTACACTGCCAAGTATTAAATGCTTTTTTTTTTTATCTGTTAGACTGATTTCCCTAAACAGATTATAAATTTTTCCAAGGCAAAGACTGCTTCTTCTCTGTTTTGAAATTTCCTTCAGTGCCTTCAATAGTACTCTGTATAGAGTAAGTTTATTCAATCTATCGTAACTGACCTATTATTTTAGACATTTAAATGAATGGATTAAATAAATGATTTCTATACACAGATATTTTCTTCCTTGAAAATGCCAGTTTGGGGGTGCCTGGGTGGCTCAGTTGGCTAAGCATCTGCCTTTAGCTCAGGTCATGATCCCAGGACCCTGGGATCTAGCTCCACAACGGGCTCCCTGCTGAGAGAAAGAGTGATCTCTCTCGGTGCTGAGCAGGGAGCTTCTCCCTCTCCCTCTGCCTGCCACTCCCCCTGCTTGTTCATGCGCGCGCTCTCTCTCTCTCTCTGTCAAATAAATAGATAAAAATCTTTAAAGAAAAATGCCAGTTTTGAGAAAGGCATAAGCAGTCTCCCCCCACCCAAGCACATCATTTCTACCCTAAAATCTATGGAAATTTGGTCAGGGAAATGTAAAAGATTTGAATTAATTTATTGGCAAGATAATTGGTCTTAATCACAGTTAACTGTGTCAACAAAGGCTTTAAAGTTCAAAGGTTTGTAGCTGTGTAGCAAATTATACCCCAGACTACAGCAGTTATAGAGCCAGAAAGAATTTTCCAACATAATTCCACCCTTTCTGTTGAAGTCTCTGGTTGAAGAAGGAGGGAAAGAATTACATGAGAATATGCTATGTATGTTTTCTGATAGTCCCCTTGCAAATGACTACAAACTGCTTACCTCAACTATGAGAGCTCATGTCTGGAAGTAAGATATATTTTCTGCAACTGGCCCAGTAAGTAGCTCATTAAATTTTGTGATGTCAGAACAGAGTATCATACTAATAGAGCTCTCTGCCATTTCTGGTAATCCCATTTTACAGATTATAGAATTGATTAAGTCAAGTCTGGATTCATTTAGCAGAATCTTTCCAGGCCATAATATATTATGGAGTGAATGAGAGCATCTGGTGAAAACTAATGTATTTAGGCCAGTTTTATGCAAAACATTGTCCTAACTGAAGTAAGCAAGGCAGTAAGGAGTCTGTTTTGGAAATAGGTACCAAGTTTGAGGCACAAAAACTATTCAGGGAATTTTTAAATTGTCATGAAAATTGTTAGGTTGGGAGGAAAGACTAGATTCACCTAAATTTTAAAAGATGTGCAAAGCACAGGTCCCAATGATAATATACCAAACAATTGGTCAAACATCTGCTCAGGAAGATCCTTCAATCTTTAACAATTGAGAACACTGGTCTGATTTTGATAAGGGAAGAAGAGGAAACACAGCATTTATTTTAAACAAGGTTCTTTTGGCAGCCATCCTTGCTGTGGATATTCTGCTTCTAGAAAGGAGAGAATTATGCTTTTATGATTACCCTAACCTCCTGTTTTAAAGCTGCTTTTAACACTCAAGGAGGTGTTTTTAAGCATTTCTCCCATTAAGGACATTTCCAGTTAATACATTCAATTGAAAGTGACCAGGAAATATAAAGCTTCCTCTAAACACTTTATTATAAACCTGGCTTCAGAAAACAGGTAGATTTCCCAAACATCAGTCTGGAAGGACAACACCCTCCTGACAAAAGGAAATTAAGAACCAGGAGCTTTGTGATTTGCCTCTACTCCTCTCAGCAGGCATAAACACATCATGTTCTCCTCAGACTCAGGGAAACGATTAGAGGTCACCTGTAAGACTGCACTTAATTCCTAGACTCCAGGTAACTTTTCTAGTTCTATTCCCAGGCACCTTCCCACTTCCCACTCAGCCATCCCTTCCCTGCCTTACTTTGGAACTGGCTCCATACAAGATAAGATGGTAGGACATCTTCTGACAACTTCTGATCCTCCCACTTGTTAAGGAGCACGTTTTCATTTTATGAGATCTTATTTTCCACATATCCTTTGCTACTTCCCTACAAGGACTCTTAGGCCCTGATCCTCAGGAGGCACTCAGCAACAGCGACAGACATAAGTTACTATTTTCATCTGATTGCATTGCTAGGAATTACTGAATTTCCCCATGAGGCCACTTGTACCTATTTCATGATGGTTCCAAGGATGACAGCCAAACCTTGAAATCATTTCATGTTATTAAGACACAAATTTATTATCACTGAATAAATTATATATTTGATTCAAAATTCAGGCTAAATGGAAAAATTAGATTATTGCTATCATCCTGTGCAGATTTTATTATTAATTTGTTCATTTGAAATCTAATAATTCTAGGGAGGTCAAATAAATTATTTAAAATTGTATTCTGCCCTCAGACACAAATCCAACATACCTTCAGACATTCAATTACTTATCATATGCAGCTTCTTCAGAAGTCAAGATGAGGTCTGGCAAATAATTATGGGGGAAAATAGGGTCACTGATCAGCTATCAGGTACAAATTATTGATTATTTTAAGCCAAATTAGTTATTTAAATTATCATTGCAATATAGGAGCAATAGAAGAAAACATCCAAATTATGCTTCTGATGTGAGCATGGGGAAAATAAGGGGCTGATCAATTTCTCAGTAACAAATCCACAAAAGGTCAACTCAGGGATCTGTGGAGAATGCTGATATTTAACATATTTTACCCCACAAGAAGGCAACCGCCTTTAAAGCACATATATCTGCCCATCCCACAGTAATATGTAACCTAATAAAGAACCACTGCTCCCTAGCTACCCATTGTCTGGATAGAGTTGTTTCTCTTTCTTTAGCAAGCTCTACAGAAAGAAGAGCAGTTTTCCAAAACTTAGATGAACAGTCTGGGCTTACAAAATAGCATTTTGGTTTTCTCACAGTAGCAATTTTAGGCGACACTAGTGCTTGGCTAGAAAGCTAAACACAAGTTATAAACAACCATTCACATAACCACCGGGTGGACATTATGACGGAGCCAACTTTTATGTTCAGCATCTCCATTGTGAAACCAGTTTGGCATTTGGTTTTGTAAAAGTAGAAGGCAGTCTGTGCCCGGGGTGCTGATGTGGATTTCTTGCTGTGCTCAGCATCTAGCAGCAAGCTGAATTCGTTGTATTCAAATGCAGGTTGTGATAAAGAAAAGAAGTTAAAAGGAGTACCCGAGAAAGACAGCTTTGTCAAAGGAAAGATGGATGAAGAGCCAAATGAGAGACCTGAAGCAAAGGGGCCACAGACCAGCCAGGGCAGCGCCACCACTCACCTCTTCTATTGTCTCCTGGAAATCCTTGTCCCTGAAAATAACGGATCAGGTGCTCAAGAAGTGTTTGCTTCTAAAAGAGGTTCATAAAACTTGTAAGTGCATTTTAATGGTATGCACTGTTTGAGGACACAGAACCAGCTCCATTTTAAACAATTCTTTTTTACACGGATTACATCCCATAGTTATTAATATAAACAACATGCAACTGCAGACTGGGAACAGGCAATATGAGTGGGTCCAAACTCAGCCTACAAAGCCATGCAGTTTTTCTTTTTTCTCTATATAAAAGACCAGCATTTGACTCTTATTTTTTTCCGATTAAGCCAACGGAGCATAAATGTATATGTAATGGTTATTGTCCTTTAAATTATTTTCAGTGCATTATAAATCATGACCCACACAATTTATTAGTGAAATAAAATTATATTTGCTATGCATCCCTGGTCATTTAATTTTTAACAGACTTCTGTAAGTAAATCCACATCCTTCCCTTTGTCTTATAAGAATTAGAATTGTAACTAGGTCAATAGACCAATTCTTTGCTGAAATGCTCAGAAAGTGAGTTTGACGTTTTTATCTTCTCTGGCCTGGTGTGAAGTGATGCACTCTGCTCACCAGAAGGTTAAAGTAACTAAGATATGCACAGATATTATAATTCAGCAGGCATGTGGACAAAAAAATATAAGATAAGTAATTTTCTTTGAAAAAAATAAGAATATTGGAGAAGGGGAGATAGAGACTTGGAGAAAATAGAAAGCTGAGGGTGGAGGAGGAAAGAAGGGAAGGAAAAGGAGCAGAGGGAGGGAAAGGGGAAAGTCAGCAGTAGGCTCCATGGGGGACAAATGGGCAGTCGGAAATCTTGCCCCCCAAGATTTTAGACTTGTTCTACACCGACACCATTCCTGCATTTCCTAGACTCTGATTTATCCTCACGCTGCTCCTAGCCTCCTCCTGACCCATCTTTTTGGGGCCAGGTATATTTTGCTCTTACAGCATCTATAGTACCTGGAGACTTCTAGTCTCCCAAATGTTAGACTCCTAGTATGGTGAGTCAGCTTTTTCAGACACCTCTCAAGGAGCAATACAGACAAAAAACAGCTAAGAAATAAGCAGAATGACACAGACAACAAAGCATATATAAGTTCAGAGGTGATAAGTTATGAAGTGTCCCGGGTGGGGGGGCAGGAAAGAGCAAGAAGCAGCTGCTGCTAACCACCCCTGTGGGTCTCCATGATGGGTCCACGACAGAGCTGGAGTCTGATCAGGAGGAGAGAAGACATTGCAGTGGTTGTTCTCTTGGCTTTCCGACACAGCTTCATGCACCAGACCTGGTCAATGTTCCCACACCTAGGTTCCTGGAGCACGGCGAAGGCGGGATCAGTAGGGCATCAAGCCCCAAAGACGGAGGCGTTAGTAATTTGTCCCTGCCGCTCCTCCTTCTCATCTCGGCACAGTAACCCTGGGCCTAGGACAGGTGCTAAAAGGTCTTACCAATCACATGGGAAACACTTATATTAAATGAAGTGTGCCTCACATGCAGCAGAAAGCAGCCAAATCAGCTTTAACATCTACGACCACTGGCCTCTCTGTAGGGGCGTCCTGACAGAGAAGAAACAGAGCTCTAGACAGCCAATTAGGGAGCAAGAGAGGATTAAGGAAGGACCGATGCCGCCAGTTTACATTTGGCTTGCACATAGAGAACAGGAGCATTGCCATTCTTGCTGACTGAAAAAGGCCCCTTCCCAAGAAGGGAGAAGATTCAGCCCTCACCCCGAGAATGAGCTCTGGCACCATTTTCTGCATGGTTCTCTCCTCTCTTGCAGCTGTAAGGAAGGGTAAATAGAGATTAAAGGACTTCTCTTCACCACCTCCACCCTCACTCCTATGGGATTTCTGCCATGAGCCAGTTTCCTACTTCTGATCCCATTTCTTCCCTTCCAAATGAATGTTGCAGTTCCTTACATTAATATCCTTCCCGTTTATTCTGGATAATGGGGGAAGTGGTTATATGTTCTTTTTTTTAAGATTTCATTTATTTATTAGAGAGAGAAAGAGAGAGATTGCATGAGCAGGGTGAGGGGCAGAAGGAGAAGCAGACTCCCCACTGAGCAGGAAGCCCAATGTGGGGCTTGATCCCAGGACCCCAGATCATGACCTGAGCCGAAGGCAGAGGCTTAACTGACTGAGCCACCCAGGTGCCCCTGGTTATATTGTTCTTAAGGTTGGAAGACAGTAAATGTTTAGAGCTACCATAGATGTTTTCCTTTTTATTTGCAAGTATTCAGCATTCTTTGTCCTAGTACATGTTCAAAATAAGGTTGATTTCTGCCAGCTAATCTTCACATCTGTTGTGGTTCAGTCTTTAGCCATCCATGGGTGAGTTATTTACTGCTGGATGGGTTTGTGCTATGACCTCTGCTCATGGTCATGCCTAAGAGCCCCAATGAAATGATAGAAACCAATTGTTTACCTTTATCCAACAAAAGGTTAGCTCTTCCATCTAGATCTGTTGTTCAAAAGCCAGGGAAAGTTTTATAGTCAGTAAAATACAGGTTTTGGTAAAAAAATTGAAAAAGAAAACACAACTGTATGAAATGGAGGCTGGAACTTACAGGATGCATCATGAATAGTAACAGTTCAATAACTCAGTGATAAATAGTAATACTTAGTCACAGGGTTGGGGAATATCCAATTTATTTATCATATGTATAGAAACCTCATAATGTTCCTACCACCTGTACCAAATACAACTCAGTCTGTATGTCAGAGGAGTGAGGGGTCGAAGAACACTGTCTTATGGTCTTATGCTCCCTCCCTTTCTTGTCCTCTGTGAGAGACCTTTCTTCCCACACCAGGACTCCAGTATCGAAAGCCACTGGATTCTCTCTTCAGCCTCTTAAAAAATGGAATTTTCTGAAAAGATGCTGATCATAACCATGTAGGAAAGTTAATGTATGTCATTGTGTTGCTTCAAACATAGGGTATATTTACATTTTAAAATATCTGTAATTTCTGTCCATGTTTCCTTTAAAAATACATAAGTGCTGAAAAACAGATGGAGGAAGAGTGGGAGAGGAGGCTTCCTGGCTCATGCAAATCCCACTGTCCATGTGACGACTTGCTCAAACACAAGTGGATGACAGCATCAGTAGTTCCTGAGATGACATCTCTGAACTACCTGGATCTGATGAGCACTGTGAAGTCATGTACAGCTGGCTTATTCACCCCCTGGATTCTTGTCAGTGTCCCTAACAGTGTGATGCACAAAACTAGTGCTTAGCACTGAGGTTGGAGGTGGTGATGAAGGCCTTTGAGAGCTAGACAGGGAAATAGAAGCTGAGATAGGTTTCATGCCTGTGTGTTCTTGGTAGTTACTGTTCCATGATCTAAGTTTGGCGTTTGGTGACCTTGTCATCAAGGAGCTGGAAGTTAGGAATTAAAGTTATGTTTCTGGTGACACACAATCTGGATTCTATTTCTTTCCTCAAGCCTGAAAATGACCCTGGACAGCCCTATGATTATCGACTAGAATTAGCAGCGGATGATGTTCTAGTGAAAACACAGCTCAGTGGCAGGAGGATAACATTTATAAGTATCCTGGAGGGAGTTGCTGGAGTTTTAGGGGCAAAGTTTAATGTAGCTGTTTCCTTCCCTTTTGAAACCTGAGGCCACAAAATAAACAATATTGTGGTTTTATTAAAACACTAAATACATGGTGATTTTCCACTGACATTTACCTAATCATGGGAAGGAGTGTACCAAAGGGGTTCAGAGGCCCCTGCAGATTTGTGCTTTGTAAGCTGTAGCATCAGCAAACATTTGCAGCAGAAGCAGGGAGGTGAGCTAAATAGGGAGCTCTCAGGTCATGTGTATTTTGAGGCTAACTAAATATGGAGTTGGTTTTTGCTTTGCATCTATCTCTTCGAGTCCAGCTCTATCTTTGCAAATAAAAAAAAAGAAGCAATTTCCATGTTATTCCATCCATCAGTTCAAGCATGAGAAATTTTGGAATTTCCTATTAAAGGTTATATCCCAGGCCAGGTATGTCTGATCTCCTCCTTGCCTGAAGACTGGGGCAGGCCTGGGAGTCATGCCAACCAAATGACTTGAAGTGCTAGGCCTGAGTTTGATCAGGTAGTCCAGTCACAATGCCAGACACTGAGTGCCAACAGAAAAAGAACTCTAACATCAAAATCACTGAAGCCAAAGCTTTAATCTAGTCCAAATAATGTGTGAAGAGCTGAGACCTGGAGACGAAACCAAAAGACATGGGGTTGCTCCAGGCAGATACAGTATATCACAGCGGGTGCCAGGTTGGGGATGGGGACCACTTGGGCTTCAATCCTGACTCCAGCACTTAAGACGTGTGTGGCCCTGAGCATATTACTGGATCTCATTAAGCTTCCATTTCCTCGTCTACAAATGGGGGAAAGTATTACTCATAGGACAGTTTTCATTATTGAGAAAATGTTTGCAAAGCACTCCACACCATGCCTGACAAGCAATTAAGTACTCAGTAAATATTATATATGAGGATCATCATCATCAAACACAAAATAGAGCAAGAAGCTGCAAAAGTGAACTTGACGTAGGAGGGCCTGGGGCCTTATCTTCCAAATGCTTAGGATGTCTGAATACATTTTTTAATGGCTCACCAGTTACATGGTGACTGGTTCAGCATGAAAGTAATGGCACACAAAAGTCAACAGGTTGCTCCGCACCACAGGTACGGGAGGAGAATCGTGCCTCCACAGTAACACCGAGGAGTACCTAAGGCTCCTATACAAGAATGTCTTCCTTCTACTCTTCCCGAAGGTTTTGGCATTCACATCACTTTTAGAAGGGTTTTCTTAAGAAGGTATAGGATTTCATTGATGTGGGGTGGGAACCTAATTGAGGGAACTGAGTAGCAAATACATGTAAGATTTCTCAAGCATTGGCTTGATTCATTTGACTAATCCATCACATAATAATTCATTTATTTTTTTTTTTCAGCAGACTTTTCTGTTCCTGTGGAAACTATGGAGAAGGGAGTTAAGTATCTACCATCATTAACTGTCAGAAAACTGGGATTTTGAGGGCACTTTTGTGATGAATGAGCATTATGATGGAGAGAAAAAGGTCTCCAGATTGTCATCCTAGGCTAAGAACTTTGTTTGACAAAACACGTGGACACTGGCTTTTCATGAATGGTGGCCCTAAAGGAAAAGTACATAGGAGTCCATACTGATTAGGAAACCATGGGCCAACTGCATTATCTGGCCATGCATTGTTTTCTTTGGCACTGGACTGGGGGAACTGATTCTGCCCAGCAGCTGCGCACTAACTGGCAGCAAGTTGCATCCAAAGTCCCACCTTCTGAATCAAAGTCCTTTACCAAGTTACCCTTGTTACATCATTCCCTTTACTGCCTCCTGCATTATATCCCCCTTTCTTCCCTCTCCATCAAATGAACTCAGTACTCTCTTCACATAATCATCACTACCCTTTAATTTATGAGATGGTCTCCCCATTTTTCTTACCTCAAGGCTGCCAAGCCCTCATCATTTTCCCATTTAAACTATTTCTGAAATGCCATTTTTCTAAGTATTGGAGAGTGAGGGAGTAACACCTTGAGAATGACCCACTTGCCCTTTCCCAGAAGACAGAAGTCAAACTGAGTAGGTTTAGGCCTCAGCTCTACCTCTTACCAGCCATATAATCCCAGGTAAGTTACATAACATATGTGTGCCTTAGTTTCCTCACCCATAAAATGGGAAAAACAAGAGACCTCTGTCTTAGGGCAAACAAATGAGTCAATCCAATGCAATATGCTTAAAACAGAGTCTAGTGTATAATAAGCATTTCATACTTATTTTGTTGCATGTGCCTCCAGAAAGGATATGAATGCTTAATTGCACTATATATAGATTTTCTGGTCAGAATCATAGTGTCTCAGTATTTGAAAAATTTCCTTTTGGATAGGAACTTCCTTTATTCTTATGGCAATAACATATACTTTAGCAGGGGCTGGTAATCCAACACAATTCTAATGTACTAACCTTTTATATATACGGTAAAATACATCAGTGATTACTATAATGATCAGTAAGTTTCAAAAATGAACCACATTTCATCATAATCGGTATCTTATAGTAGAAGGAAAAAAGGAGAATTGTTACTTTTGAATTTCAGTGGGAGAATTTAAAACCCTGATAACAGATTGGGATTCAAATTTTCACACTAAGCCCAACATAGTAGATGAAACATTGGCAATAATGGAAAGATATGGAGGGCAATTTTCTAAGATGTTTTTTCTTTTATAAACAATTATTGTCTTTTTTCTCCTGAAAACTTCAGTACATTGTAAAGGTGTCAGATAATTCAAAGAAGTTGCTTCAAAACCCTCTGAGCTCAAACTTGATACAACTTTGAAAAATGTTGTTACTGGGGGGCGGAGCAAGATGGCGGAGGAGTAGGAGACCTGGATTTCGTCTGGTCTCAGGAATTCAGCTGGATAGGGATCAAACCATTCTGAACACCTACAAACCCAACAGGAGATCGAAGAAAAGAAGAGCAATAACTCTCTCATCAGAAAAGCGACCACTTTCTGGAAGGTAGGACGTGCGGAGAAGTGAATCCGAGGCGATATTTGGGAGGATAGACGGCGGGGGAGGGGCCTCCGTCGGCCGCTTCTGGCAAGTGATAGAAACACGGAGCACAAAATCGGAACTTTTAAAAGTCTGCTCCGCCAAGGGATGTCACTCTGGTGGCTAAGCGGGGGGTGGAACCCTCTGGGACAGTGTGGTCTCAGGGCCCTTGGGGTCACAGAAAGACCGGGGGTGCCTGAGTGTGGCAGAGCTCCCAGGTAACGGAGCAGGGAAGCCGGCTGCAGAGGCGGAGCCCAGGCGCGGGCTCTCAGCTCGGGGTTGCCATAAACCGTGATCCGCGGCACGGTCGGGCCCCTGCTCCTCCAGCAGGGACCCAACAAGCGGCAGATCCGGGGAGACTCACCTTTCTCTCCCGGGAGGAGCCGCACGGGAGTGCACCGCAGGGATCTACTGGGTTTGGAGACTCCACCCGGGGTCGGGTGCCAGAGATAGAAATGCGCGGTCACAGGCCGGGTGAGCACGGAGTGCAGCCGGAGACCGGGGAGCCGGGAGTGACTGACGGCTTTTCTCTGGGGGCTCACTGAGGAGCGGGGCCCCGAGTTCTCGGCTCCTCCGGGGCGGAGATTGGGAGGCCGCCATTTTCACTCTCCGCCTCCAAAGCTGTACGGAAAGCTCGCAGGGAACAAAAGCCCCGGAGAGCAAACCCGAGCAGATTACTTAGCCGGGAGGGGGCAAGGGCGGGGCAATTCCGCCTCCGGCAGAGACATTTGGAAACCACGGCAACAGGCCCCTCCCCAGAAGATCAGCGAGAACAGCCAGCCAAGACCAAGTTTACCGATCAATGAGAATGGCAGAACTCCAGCGCTAGGGGAATACTGCACATAGAATTCATGGCTTTTTTACCATGATTCTTTAGTCTTTCAAAGTTAATTTTTTTTTACTGTCTTTTTTTCGTTTTTTTTTTTTTGAATTTTTCTTTTTCCCTTTTTCAACCAACATCTTATCAATCCCTTTTTTTAAAAAAAAACATTTTTATTTTTCATTTTTAGAGTCATTCTATCCCTTCATAGTAGTTACCCATATTTTTGGCTTATATATATAAGTTGTTCTCTCTTTAAAATTTTGAGATAGTTTCTTCTAACAGATTAAAATATACCCTAAATCTCTAGTATATGGTGTTTTCTATTCCCCTGCCTGATCACATTATCTCCCTTTTTTCTTTCTTTTTTTAAATCCTCTTCTTTCTTTTTTCAAACAACTTCTTATCAATTCCTTTTATAAAATTTTTTATAATTTCCATCTTTACAGTCATATTCCATCCTTCATCATATCAACCCTTATTTTTGTACATTTAGAAGTTTTTCTTTCTTTAAAATTTTGGGAGGCACGTTCTTCTAAAAGACCAAAATACACCCCAAATCTAGTGTGTGGCACTGATCTATATACCAGCCTGATCATATTTGATCACATTCTGGGTTTTTTTGTTGTTGTTGTTGTTTTGTTTTGTTTGTTTTTGTTTTTATCTTTATCTTTTTCTTTTTTCTCTCTTTCCCCTTTCTTTTCCCACTGCTTCAGGTCTTTTCTGATTTGTTTAGAGTATATTTTCTGGGGACGTTGTTACTCTGCTAGCATTTTGTGCTCTCATTAATCTATTCTCCTCTACACAAAATGACAAGACGGAAAAAGTCACCTCAACAAAAAGAACAAGAGGTAGTACCGACTGCCAGGGACCTACTCAATACGGACATTAGTACGATGTCAGATCTAGAGTTCAGAATCATCACTTTAAAGATACTAGCTGGGCTTGAAAAAAATATGGAAGTTATTAGAGAAACCCTTTCTGGAGAAGTAAAAGAACTAAAATCCAACCAAGTAGAAATCAAAAAGGCTATTAATGAGGTGCAATCAAAAATGGGGGCGCTAACTGCTAGAATAAATGAGGCAGAAGAGAGAATCAGTAATATAGAAGACCAAATGATGGAGAATAAAGAAGCTGAGAAAAAGAGAGATAAACAACTACTGGATCACGAGGGCAGAATTCGAGAGATAAGCGATACCATAAGATGAAACAACATTAGAATAATTGGGATCCCAGAAGAAGAAGAAAGAGAGAGAGGGGCAGAAGGTATAATGGAGCAAATTATAGCAGAGAACCTCCCTAATTTGGGGAAGGAAACAGGCATGAAAATCCAGGAAGCACAGAGGGAAAGTGTGGTCTCAGGACCCGTGGGGTCACAGAAAGACCGGGGGTGCCTGAGTGTGGCGGAGCTCCCAGGTAACGGAGCAGGGAAGCCGGCTGCAGAGGCGGAGCCCAGGCACGGGCTCTCAGCTCGGGGTTGCCATAAACCGTGATCCGCGGCACAGTCGGGCCATTGCTCCTCCAGCAGGGACCCAACAAGTGGCAGATCCGGGGAGACTCACCTACCTCTCCCGGGAGAGGAACCTCCCGGTTTGAGAGAACCCCTCTCAAAATCAATAAAAATAGGTCAACACTCCGACATCTAATAGTAAAACTTACGAGTCTCATAGACAAAGAGAAAATCCTGAAAGCAGCTCGGGAGAAGAGAGATGTAACCTACAAGGGTAGAAACATTAGACTGGCAACAGACCTATCCAGAGAGACCTGGCAGGCCAGAAAGGACTGGCAGGATATATTCAGAGTACTAAATGAGAAAAATATGCAGCCAAGAATACTCTATCCAGCTAGGCTGTCATTGAAAATTGAAGGAGAGATAAAAAGCTTCCAGGACAAACAAAAACTAAAGGAATTTGCAAACACAAAACCAGCCCTACAGGAAATCTTGAAAGGGGTCCTCTAAGCAAAGAGAGACCCTAAAAGCAACATAGACCAGAAAGGAACACAGACAATATACGGTAACAGTCACCTTACAGGCAATACAATGGCACTAAATTCCTATCTTTCAATAGTTACCCTGAATGTGAATGGGCTAAATGCCCCAATCAAAAGACACAGGCTATCAGACTGGATTAAAAAACAAGACCCATCGATATGCTGTCTGCAAGAGACTCATTTTAGACCCAAAGACACCCCCAGATTGAAAGTGAGGGGGTGGAAAACCATTTACCATGCTAATGGACACCAAAAGAAAGCTGGGGTGGCAATCCTTATATCAGACAAATTCGATTTTAAACCAAAGACTGTAATAAGAGATGAGGAAGGACATTATATCCTACTTAAAGGATCTATCCAACAAGAAGATCTAACAATTGTAAATATCTATGCCCCTAACATGGGAGCAGCCAATTATATAAGCCAATTAATAACAAAAGCAAAGAAACACATCGACAACAATACAATAATAGTGGGGGACTTTAACACCCCCTTCACTGACACGGACAGATCGTCTAAGCAAAAGATCAACAAGGAAATAAAGACTTTAAATGACACACTGGACGAAATGGACTTCACAGACCTATTCAGAACATTCCACCCCAAAGCAACGGAATACACATTCTTCTCTAGTGCCCATGGAACATTCTCCAGAATCGATCACATCCTAGGTCATAAATCAGGTCTCAAACAGTACCAAAAGATTGGAATCATTCCCTGCCTATTTTCAGACCACAATGCTTTGAAACTAGAACTCAATCACAAGAGGAAAGTGGGAAAGAACTCAAATACATGAAGGCTAAAGAGCATCCTACTGAAAAATGAATGGGTCAACCAGGAAATTAAAGAAGAATTAAAAAAATACATGGAAACCAATGAAAATGAAAACACAACTATTCAAAATCTTTGGGATGCAGCAAAGGCAGTCCTAAGAGGAAAGTATATAGCAATACAAGCCTTTCTCAAGAAACAAGAAAGGTCTCAAGTACACAACCTAACCCTCCACCTAAAGGAGCTGGAGAAAGAACAGCAAATAAAGCCTAAACCCAGCAGGAGAAGAGAAATACTAAAGATCAGAGCAGAAATCAATGAAATAGAAACTAAAAGAACAGTAGAACACATCAACGAAACTAGGAGCTGGTTCTTTGAAAGAATTAACAAGATTGATAAACCCCTGGCCAGACTTATCAAAAAGAGAAGAGAAATGACCCAAATCAAGAAAATCATGAATGAAAGAGGAGAGATCACAACCAACACCAAAGAAATACAAACAATTATAAGAACATATTATGAGCAACTCTATGCCAGCAAATTAGATAACCTGGAAGAAATGGAGGCATTCCTAGAGATGTATCAACTACCAAAACTGAACCAGGATGAAATAGAAAACCTGAACAGACCTATAACCACTAAGGAAATTGAAGCAGTCATTAAAAATCTCCCAAAACACAAAAGCCCAGGGCCAGATGGCTTCCCAGGGGAATTCTACCAAACATTTCAAGAAGAATTAATACCTATTCTTCTGAAACTGTTCCAAAAAATAGAAATGGAAGGAAAACTTCCAAACTCATTTTATGAGGCCAGCATTACCTTGATCCCAAAACCAGACAAAGACCCCATCAAAAAGGAGAATTACAGACCAATATCCCTGATGAACTTGGATGCAAAAATTCTCACCAAAATACTAGCCAATAGGATCCAACAGTACATTAAAAGGATTATTCACCACAACCAAGTGGGATTTATCCCTGGGCTGCAAGGTTGGTTCAACATCCGCAAATCAATCAACGTGATACAATACATTAACAAAAGAAAGAACAAGAATCATATGATCCTCTCAATAGATGCAGAAAAAGCTTTTGACAAAGTACAGCATCCTTTCTTGATCAAAACTCTTCAGAGTATAGGGATCGAGGGTACATACCTCAATATCATAAAAGCCATCTATGAAAAACCTACAGCGAATATCATTCTCAATGGGGAAAAACTGAGAGCTTTCCCCCTAAGGTCAAGAACGCAGCAGGGATGTCCACTATCACCTCTGCTATTCAACATAGTATTGGAAGTCCTAGCCACAGCAATCAGACAACAAAAAGAAATCAAAGGCATCCAAATTGGCAAAGAAGAAGTCAAACTCTCACTCTTTGCAGATGATATGATACTTTATGTGGAAAACCCAAAAGACTCCACCCCAAAACTGCTGGAACTCATACAGGAATTCAGTCAAGTGGCAGGATATAAAATCAATGCACAGAAGTCAGTGGCATTCCTACACACCAACAACAAGACAGAAGAAAGAGAAATTAAGGAGTCGATGGCATTTACAATCGCACCCAAAACCATAAGATACCTAGGAATAAATCTAACCAAAGAGACAAAGGATCTGTACTCAGAAAAGTATAAAATACTCATGAAAGAAACTGAGGAAGACACAAAGAAATGGAAAAATGTTCCATGCTCATGGATTGGAAGAACAAATATTGTGAAGATGTCAATGCTACCTAGAGCAATCTACACATTCAATGCAATCCCCATCAAAATACCATCCACTTTTTTCAAAGAAATGGAACAAATAATCCTAAAATTTGTATGGAACCAGAAAAGACCCCGAATAGCCAGAGGAATGTTGAAAAAGAAAAGCAAAGCCGGCAGCATCACAATTCCGGACTTCCAGCTCTATTACAAAGCTGTCATCATCAAGACAGCATGGTACTGGCACAAAAACAGACACATAGATCAATGGAACAGAATAGAGAGCCCAGAAATGGACCCTCAACTCTATGGTCAACTCATCTTTGACAAAGCAGGAAAGAATGTCCAATGGAACAAAGACAGTCTCTTCAACAAATGGTGTGGGGAAAATTGGATAGCCACATGCAGAAAAATGAAACTGGACCATTTCCTTACACCACACACAAAAATAGACTCCAAATGGTTGAAAGACCTCAATGTGAGACAGAAGTCCATCCAAATCCTAAAGGAGAACACAGGCAGCAACCTCTTCAACCTCAGCCGAAGCAACTTCTTCCTAGAAACATCGCCAAAGGCAAGGGAAGCAAGGGCAAAAATGAACTATTGGGACTTCATCAAGATAAAAAGCTTTTGCAAAGCAAAGGAAACAGTCCACAAAACCAAAAGACAACCGACAGAATGGGAGAAGATATTTGCAAATGACATATCAGATAAAGGGCTAGTATCCAAAATCTATAAAGAACTCATCAAACTCAACACCCAAAGAACAAAGAATCCAATCAAGAAATGGGCAGAAGACATGAACAGACATTTTTCCAAAGAAGACATCCAAATGGCCAAGAGACACATGAAAAAGTGCTCAATATCACTCGGTGTCAGGGAAATCCAAATCAAAACCTCAATGAGATACCACCTCACACCAGTCAGAATGGCTAAAATTAACAAGTCAGGAAACGACAGATGTTGGCGGGGATGCGGAGAAAGGGGAACCCTCCTACACTGTTGGTGGGAATGCAAGCTGGTGCAGCCACTCTGGAAAACAGTATGGAGGTTCCTCAAAAAGTTGAAAATAGAGCTACCCTACAACCCAGCAATTGCACTACTGGGTATTTACCCCAAAGATACAAAAGTAGGGATCTGAAGGGGTACGTGCACCCCGATGTTTATAGCAGCAATGTCCACAATAGCCAAACTGTGGAAAGAGCCAAGATGTCCATCGACAGATGAATGGATAAAGAAGAGGTGGTATATACATACAATGGAATATTATGCAGCCATCAAAAGGAATGAGATCTTGCCATTTGCAACGACGTGGATGGAACTGAAGGGTATTATGTTGAGTGAAATAAGTCAAACAGAGAAAGACATGTATCATATGATCCCACTGATATGAGGAATTCTTAATTGCAGGAAACAAACTGAGGGTTGCTGGAGTGGGGGGTGGGGTGGGAGGGATGGGGTGACTGGGTGATAGACACTGGGGAGGGTATGTGCTCTGGTAAGCGCTGTGAATTGTGCAAGACTGTTGAATCTCAGATTTGTACCTCTGAAACAAATAATGCAATATATGTTAAGAAAAAAAAAAAGAAGAAGAAGAAGGTAGCGGGAGGGGAAGAATGAAGCGGGGGAAATCGGAGGGGTAGACGAACCATGAGAGACGATGGACTCTGAAAAACAAACTGAGGGTTTTAGAGGGGAGGGGGGTGGGAGGATGGGTTAGCCTGGTGGTGGGTATTGAGGAGGGCACATTCTGCATGGAGCACTGGGTGTTATGCACAAACAATGAATCATGGAACACTTCATCTAAAACTAATGATGTAATGTATGGGGATTAACATAAGAATAAAAAAAAATGTTGTTACTGAATTAGAACATACATACAAGAAAAGTGCACACATCATAGGTGTGTAATTTGATTAATTTTCACAAACTAAACACTCCCATGTTACCAATTCCAGATCATGAAACAGAACATGACCAGAACCCAGATGCCCCTTGGGCCCCTTTCATTTCCGACCTCTGAAAATAACTACTACCTTGATTTCTGACACTATCAATTAGTTTCGCCTCCTTTTGGACTTTTATAAATGGGACCACAGAGTAATCATCTGGTTTCTTTTGTTCCACATGGTTTATGACATTAACCCATATTGCATAGCCCCCACGTTACTTATAGGTTAAAGCAATGATGTAGCTTTCCTGCCAAGAACCCACAGACTGTTAGGAATGTTCAGTGTGATCTCTGAGAGTCTAAAGTGACCAAGAAGCTTCTCTAAGGGAGACTGCATCTCTCTCCAGTAGCAATTTTAAGAAACATTAAGTGCTGAAATGTAGAAGAAAGTAAAAGACTTTTGATCAGAATGTCTGGGCTCCAATCTTGCTCTGTTACTCTAGTACGAACTTCAAGCTTCCAATTTATATATATCTGTAAAAATGGAAATGGAAAGGTCTAGCAAATAATGCAAGGAGGAGGGCAGCATTTTTGGAAGTCCTACTAGGTGCCTGTCACGTGGTTCAATAAAGGTTGGTTTCCGTTTCCTTTGTTACAGAGGAAAAGATACATGGAAGGGTAGTCCAGGTAGGTAGTCCAGGTAGCTTCAATGAGCATGTGAAGAAAGTAGAAGAAAAAGTCAGGCACACCTATTTTTTGCCTTAGTGAAGGTGTTGGAGAGTGAGATTTCTGGAATGACTTCGCGGAGACTCAAGGCTTTCAGATCACACAGCTGACGAAACTGCATCCTCTCCTCCCCTGGCTGCCTCCCTGAATCACTTCCATGGCCAGGTCCGCCAAAGCTGGGGAGCCTGGCATGATGCTGTTAGTTTGTCATATCTTAGAGATAACTTTTGCAATGGTGTTAGGGTTGCGGGCACTGGTACCTTAAATAGAAAGATGAAATGCTGAGCACACCACTGGAAAGAGATCTGAAAGCCTCGTGAAAAGCTTGTCCTTTTACTATATTATGTTGGGCCCAAACATTATGTTCTAGTCACACACCAAATGTTCTTATGAAAAGGAAAAAGGAGTATTAAGCTTCAGGGGGCCTTTGGTCTTTCAGAAATGTCCTCATCTTGTGCTAAACTGGGAGTTTTTGAGTATGAGCCAAGGCCTGTCATCAGAAAAACAAAAAAGCTTGCTCCAACATTATTTAATTAAAATGTTAAAGATGGGGTGCCTGGGTGGCTCAGTCATTAAGCGTCTGCCTTCAGCTTGGGTCATGATCCCAGGGTCCTGGGATCGAGCCCCACATCGGGCTCCCTGCTCTGCAGGAAGCCTGCTTCTCCCTCTCCCACTCCCCTGCTTGTGTTCCCTCTCTCGCTGTGTCTCTCTCTGTCAAATAAATAAAATCTTTAAAATAAAATAAAATAAAATGTTAAAGAGATGCCCATGTTTTCAGCTTAAATACATAGATTGTAGTATTACTTAAGGAAGAAGTCAACTGTATTAATCTCTCTGTTTCCCTCTCTCTCTCCCTCTGTGTGTGTGTGTGTGTGTGTGTGTCTATAAGAAAGGGGAGAGTAGTCACAATGGCAAAATCCCAGATTAACAGTTCTCCTTCCCAGCAATTCCTTTTAAAATAGCTTGAAATTACTTTGGCTATAGTTTAAGAATAAAAGATAATTCTTATAAAGCACTGGACAATAAACAGTTCAGATACCCCACAGGTGAGTATGCCAGAAGGCAGCAGAACTTTAAAAAGTGAGGTTTTTTTAAAGTTATTTGACATAAGAAGGCAAAATACTTGGGATTTTCTTCTGTTTTCAGTGCTGCTAATACCAAGTAGATATGCTGATGACCTGAGGTTTGTAGTCCACTCAAACTAGACTTGTGATTTATAATCTAGTCAGAGCAGGATTAGGAAGAAAATCTGTTCCATGGGCTCTGTGATGTTTGCAATAACAACTATAATAATAATAATCAGAAGAAGAGGATGGGGAAGGCAAGGGCAGGAAGAGAAGCAGCGGCAGTGTAAGAAGACCCACCAGTAGTTATTGTGCAATTATTAAATACCAGACACTCTGGCAAATGAATTACATCATGGATTACTTCAGTTCTATGAGGCAGGTGCTATTAGGAATCCCCTTTAAGGGCTAATGAAACCGAAGTGTACAGAGGTTTTAAACAATGATGAGGGATGACCTAAGCACTCCCATTCCAGAGCCTGCGTGCTTACTACTTGGATGCCTCTACAGGCAAGACAGAGCCTAGCTGGCTGCCATTTTTCTGACTGGAGCTTAACTGGCCAAGCAGTTAGCACTGAATCTATTTCTTGATAAAATTTTATCTTAGATGTCCAAACAGTTGAACAAGGGTCCTTTGTGATCTGGCCCTACTCCACCTCTCTAACTCTATCTTTCATTACACCCCATGTTGTCTGTACCCACTGTCTCCATTGTTTTCTACCACTAAAGAATTTCTTGCCTCTACAAGCTGTACTCTTTGTTATCTTAAGTCTTTTTATACAAGGATTCTCTGCCTGAAATTCTTTATTCACTCTGTGTAATATCTACTCATCCCTCAAGACCAGGGTCTAATGTCATCTTCTCTATGAAGTCTCTCGGATTCCCTCAAGCAGAGTTAATAACTCTCTTCTCTGTTTCCCAGCAGCACTCTGGTACATACCATGGATATAATCTTAGGGCATTTTGTGCAGTTTTTCTGTCTTTACGTATTTGCCTTTGTCATAGTCCTTTTTGATAGGCAGGGACTTCACCATATTCTATATTCTTACTCTGTGTTATTAAATAGATTACTACATTTGTCCTTGTAGGAAAATGGACATAACCAGAGCTGCCATATATAACCATTCAGATTTTAAACTGCACAACTCCAGAGGGCACTATCTGCAAAAGTTTCAAGTGGGAAAGGTTCCTCTGGAGTCATGCAGTACATTCCCTGTACAACTGACCATAACAGGCTGGTATCAACAATAAGAAATTAAAATTTGTGAATGAACAGGATACATATGGATTAAGAGCTGTAGCACACATATATATAAATAACTGAAATCAGAGTGACAGGATTTTGACTTTCAGTCTAAACCTTCTTTGTCATTTGTGATCAGTTATAATCCAGTTTGAATAAAACATTGACACTATAAAGAGTATATATAATCAGCTCACAAGTGACCCAGATCATAATCTAAACATCTCCTAAACAAAATATGCTCTGGAAAAAATTTGGTGGCTTCTGTTTCTGATACTATATCTAAATTTGCTCATGCATGGACAGCATAGCTTCATCATAAATATATAGAAACTTGACCCACTTAAGAGATTAGATGTGGATGTTAGAAACAAATTGCTATAAGAGGAAGAGATATTGGGGCACCTGGGTGGCTCAGTTGGTTAAGCGACTGCCTTCAGCTCAGGTCATGATCCTGGAGTCCCAGGATCGAGTCCCGCATCGGGCTCCCTGCTCAGTGGGGAGTCTGCTTCTCCCTCTGACCCTCCCCCCTCTCATGTGCTCTCTCTCTCATTCTCTCATTCTCTCTCTCTCAAATAAATAAAATCTTTAAAAAAAAAAAAAAAGAGGAAGAGATATTCACAGCTGTTATATGGCCATGGCAGAGTTCTTTGGGCTTCAGCGGGGTTATCCACCTGCAGGAGTTCCTGGGCACAGTTGTAGGGATAAGGAGATGAAGATTATCCACACTTCACCAAACAAAACATCAAACCCCAAGAAAAGACAAGAGTACATATGCTAAAGAAAGGAGAAAACAATTGCAACACTGTGCAACGTATAAATAAAGTTGGCTGTCCTGTTTTAACCTTGCTTAGCCAGGCTGTCAACTTAAGGTCTGACGATCAGCAGGTTGTCTATTTTGCTCCAGTCCATTCCTAATGAAGGTTCTGTCTGTGGGATACCCTCCCAGAGCCTTTTAGGCCCTACCAGGCCAGCTGAAGGGCTAATGATTGGAGGCTGCTTTTAATTTCCTCCTGGCTTCCCTTTTGTTATCTTACTGCTTGCCACCTCTCAGATGCTTGTACTTGATGGATTCTGTGGAGATAAAGATAAGGGTAATTTCTTGCCTACAACGCTTTTCTTTTGATCTTTTGTGGCTTTATTTCTGCACTTTGGAGTGTGGCACTCCTACTGTGCGGCCAGATGTGCCCAGATCCTATTGAGATGCAGCCCAGAGCATACAGACCACAGCAAGGCAGTTCTGAGATGGCCGGAATCATTTGTGTCCTGGGCTAGGGAACAAGAGGAGGGAGGGCAGGGAGGGGTGGCAGGGGACAGGAAGTGGGTGGGAGACAAGGCAGGGAAGGCTGGAAGAGGGGCCGTGAAGGAAGGTCTTGGAGCGGGGAGATGGCCTGCTGCTCTACTCTCAGTGTTAAGACACACATTTCAGGGGGCTGGAATACATTCTATGTTGGTTACATAGAAAACAAATTACAGCTACTGTATCAAACTCCACATTTGCAGGGCAGGGATATAATAATGGTAATTATGCTGCTCCTTCCCCAGCATCTTGCATTTTGACCCTGAGCAGACCCCTGGAGCTAGCTTATTTGAACTAAAAATCCCCTTTAGACCTTTTCTTCTTTGGTCTCTGGCATCTTTCGAGTGACTGATGATGAGACAAACTGTCCTGTAGGCCATGGTCGTTTGGAAGCCATGATAATGCTGGGCTTCTGCTGCCCACAAAATCGATCACAGCTGATTCTGACCTGCAGCTCCAAAGGTATGAAAACAGCTCCACACCTATCCAGCCAGAACTTCTGAAGAAATTTTTGTTTCGGAACAAGTGTAGTTAAGTGACCCCCAGATCAACACAACTCGCGTGTGCCATCTTACTCAGCTTGGCTGCACCTGGCTCCTGACTGAAGTAATGTGCTTAATTTTGTAACCTTCCTTCCTAAACAGGCATGCCCTTTACTTTTGTGACTGATTTAACCTGTTCCTTAGCCTTCACAATGACTAAATCACTACCTTTTCAGGACTTTTCATTCCACCATCTTTTTACAAATATTCTGCTACTCGCTTTGTACTCTAGGTCTTGCTTTGTTTTGTTTTTCTGGGTTATGGGGGGCAGGGCCAGCTGCATGGCCATGCCACCTGGGCAGAAGGACCCTGTGTTTGGCTTAATGAAATGGGGCTTAATGACACCATTAATGTCTTCATAAGTTTTGGAAAGGGATCCTGCAAGTTATTTACCCAGTCCCGAATGGGGCACACATTCCCCCACCCTATCCCACCTCAGAAAGTGAATTCAGATTCACATACCCCCATAAGGCCAACTTCGTGCTAGGCCCATGATAGGTATTGAATGAATGCTCAATTTTCGGGAAGTGTTCTTAACACCCTATGAGTCCGATGTCTGAAGCCGAACACTTGGGCTCAAATTTCAGATTCCACCACTTACTAGCTTTGTGATCTTGGACAGGTTATCTTTTAGTGTCTTACATTCTTCCTCTATAAACAAAACAATAATAGTACCCTTTGCATGAAGTTTTTGTGAGGATCAGCTGTGTGAACACATAAAGTTCACACAGTCTCTGGCAGGTAGTAAGTAAATGTTATGTGTTAGCCACTATTATTATTGTTTTTGTTGTTGTTATTTGGAGATCTTTTTCTTCCTAAACTGAATTTGATCCAGGTATGGGAGGGCAGCGGCATTCAGAAGGTTTCCTAAGGAAGTCAGACTGTTTCAGCAAGCTCTCAAGGATTTGGTCCTTGGCCTGGGAGCGCCTACAATTTTTCCCCAAGAGCAAATGAGCAGCATGAAGTCATCACCTCTAGAAATTCCCAGTGGCCCCAACTCAAGAAACCCAGTCTCTCCCTCCCAGCCGCCCCTCCAGTATCACGCGGGGCTCCTCCTCAATAGAGAAAAATGATTGTGTATTGGCAGCAGAAACTCAGAGGCTTGCAGCTGCCTCTCCCCCACCCTTCCTGCGACTAGTCCCCGTGGGGGCTTCATTATGGTTGGCCACAGCCATGGCTCTCCTCTCCAAACCGCTGGTTAAGAGGCTCCAGGGAGGGCCACTCTGCTTTCTCCACACTGATTACTATGATCTTCAAGAAGCTCGGGCCTGACGCTGATTGTTTGGGGGCTGGTAAACCCACACAAAAGCCCCGTGAGGAGTGGGGTCAGCCGGCATCATGGAGTGTGTAGGACAGGGACACGGAGAGCCCCGAGGTTAAAGTCATCTCAGTAAGGGCCAGAGAGCTGGGAGCCCTGGCTGCTCTGCTGGTCGGTCTGTGTGAGGCCAGGTTCCACTGTCGGGAACAAAGATCTTCCTGCTTGGGGAACAAGAATTCCCATTCTTGCTATGGAATCATGAAGCTCTGTATTTATACTGTATCTCCCAGCATACCACTGATGCACTCCTCTCCCAGACCACTCTTATTATGCCCCTAGAGCTTCAGCAAGGCAGGAGTCTGTCTCTTTCCTCATGATGATTTCCACTTCACTAGGTAGCCAGCTCTGCCCCCCTTCCTCTCTTTCCCTT
This sequence comes from Neomonachus schauinslandi, assembly GCF_002201575.2. NCBI lineage: Eukaryota > Metazoa > Chordata > Mammalia > Carnivora > Phocidae > Neomonachus > Neomonachus schauinslandi. Next base: position 87,536,984 of record NC_058411.1, on the reverse strand, counting down.
TCTTCATCCCCACTCACCCCTTCCCTGGCTTCCATGGTGGTTGCTTGATGACATTTCTCCTTGCCAATTAAGGAAGGCCACTCAGGGTTCAACAATTTAGAGAAGGTGACCACAGAAATCAATGTTTTGTCATAAAAGGGGAACACATTTATGAAGCCCAATTTACTCTAACAAGCTCATTTTTGTTTTAATGTTTTTAAATCTTGGTAATTCTATTAAATTGGAAGTCTTTGAGAAGAATGTTGCAAGGATAATTACACAGTACAGTTTGTTTTCCAGCCCCAGCTTTATGGAGAAATCAGATATTGTGGTGTAATGCAGCAGAGTTTCTGGGACTTCCTAAAAAGAAAAGATACAGCCATGGTAATACCAGAAGTGGTGGCATGCAAGAGCTGAGGAGAGTGAAGGCAGTGGGTGATACGGGCACTGGGTCCAGCAGGAAAGGACACAAAGGGAGACAGGTTGGCTCCATCCATTCATTTGTTCCATAAATATGCACTGGGAAGCTGTGGGGTGACCGGCACTGTGCTACACCTTGAGAGATACAGGAGCGAGCAGACGGCTCAAGTCCCTGCCCTCAGAGAACTGCCAGTGTAGCTGGGGGGCAATTAGTGTTTTTACAGAAGTCTGAACGGAAAGGGGCAGTAAGAGACTTTCTAGTACAGCCTTTCCACTTTACAAATGAAGACTTGTGCGGTGAAGTCTAGGATTTGCAGAAATCATTGTCAGCACTGAGATGCACACCCAGATCTCCTAATTTCTACTATAATGTTGTTTTATCCCTTTTTGATGTGACTGAAGGAATAATAAAAAGTGGCCTACAGTTTCTCCATCAGTGGCCTGCCATGGGGCATGAGCTTCTAAAGGCCAATGGTCCTTCCCTAGGGGACATGCACATTTTGACTGAATGAAGGCAGGATGTTATCTGAAAGATTGGTTGGGGGATGTCACAGGAAAAGAGTTTATGTCACCAGCACAGCTGAATCCTGAAACACAGAGTGGCCAGGCTCCAGGCTCCGGGATGCAAGAGAGGAAGAAGGCAAAAGAAGTCCCTGAGAAGGAGGCGAGGAAGAAGAGAGGAACTGGGAAAGGGCCTAGGCCTAGGCGTTAACAGCCATCTATATTGCACATGTGCTTCTACGGTAAATCCTTAGGACAATCCAGTGGGATGAGTTCTGCCCATTTCTCCCTAAGGGAGCCACCATTTTCAAGAGGCAAAGTTAGGACCCAAATCCAGGTTGGCTGGTTTCAAATATATATGTGGATGTATATTTCAAACAGCCACTCCACCACCCTCATAAAATTTCCCAGTTGCATGGTTTCCTGTGACTTAGTGCTTCATTATAGCCTTACATTTTATTTTATTTTATTTTATTTTATATTTGTTTTAATTTTTCACTGCTCTCTCAATACAATTAAGAATCTGTAAATATTTAAAAATCAGTGGAGGTAGCCGAATAGAATGTATTCTGAATTGCCATACAAGGAGAATGAATGCTTCCTAAATTATTCTCTTTGTAAGCCTGCAGTTTCGTAGGTTAGGTTTTCTTGAAACAGGACACGCTTGCTTTCTACTGACAGCTGGTAAATTTTCTTGCCTTGCACCTATAGTCTAGTGTAGCACCATGCCATAGCACTTTCTACAAGAATAGATAGGTTTCAAATTTGTGATGTCCAATATGGTAGCCACTAGACACATGTAACTACTGAGAACTTGAACTGTGGCTAGGACAATGGAAGCACTGAATTTGAAATTTTGCTTAATTTTAACTTAAAACAGCCACATTTAATTTAAATTAAATTTTAATTTAATTTAAAACATATATTAACAAACATTAATGGCTAACATATTGAACAACATAGATCTAAAAGGTTCAATAAATGTAAATTGCATACATAGACCTACACTTACCTGCTAAGAAAGCTCAGCATATACTGGGGGAAACTAAAGAATGCTGGCACTCTGATATGAAGACAAAAATGTCAGAAGCAATCTGGGATCAGAGCTTTAGGAACATCCAGACATCATTAGTGGACTTAAGGATTCATTAAGTTTTAGAATCCCTTCACTGATGAACAGGATGCACTTACCTGATATGGCTAGCTGTGTCACATTATTCTACGGGCAAAATGAACATTCTCAAAAATTTATGTCCTTGTGTAAAAGGCTAGGAAAAAATAAAAACAAAAAAACTTTCAGCCTTTGACTATGTCAAGCTCAGAGCACTTCCAAAATCTCCACTGGGCCCAAATCAGCTTTGCCTGTGGATATGAATGCAATCCAGCACCGCTCTGGGTCTTTCACCCAAACACAATATAATCTGCTTTAGAGCTTTTGTTTCTCCCCCAACCCCAGCTCTATTTGATCCCCTCAAAACTATGCTGTTTCACAGTGTTTCTAGCAAATGTGTCATAAGACTGAGGCAAATTTTGGAAAAGAATCTCTGAATGAAAAGCTATTATAACCTAACTAGGACCGTGATTATTGGGGCACCTGGGTGGCTCAGTTGGTTAAATGGCAGACTCATGACCTCAGGGTCCTGGGATGGAACCCCATGTCAATCTCCATGCTTCAGGATTCTCCCTTTCCCTCTAACCCTCTCCCAGCTCTCGCTCTCTCTCTCATAAATAAATAAATCTTTAAAAAATTTTTTTTAAATTTTTTTTATTTTTAAGATTTTATTTATTTATTTGACAGAGAGAGACACAGTGAGAGAGAAAGCACAAGCAGGGGGAGTGGGAGAGGGAGAAGCAGGCTTCCCGCTGAGCAGGGAGTCTGATGTGGGGCTTGATCCCAGGACCCTGGCATCATGACCTGAGCCGAAGGCAGATGCTTAACGACTGAGCCACCCAGGCTCCCCTTAAATTTTTTTAAAAGAACCATGATTATCATTTTTTTCCTCTTTCATATGTTCATTCTATACATTAGATACTAATCTCTAGAAAGATTTTTTAGTTGGTATAAAGTATTTGAATTTTCATAATTCTAAGTGATTGAAATATGTAAAAAATATGTGTTCTACTTGCATAGCATCTTCCTCTCAGAACCTTAAGTCTTCATGCTCATTCTGCTTCATTCCCATGGAATGGAGAAAAGAGGAATTCCACCCTCCTCTCCCATACCTTCCATATTCCAGGTAAATATCAATTGTCCACTATGTGCTAGGCACAGCTCTAAGAATTATAAATGGATTAACTCATTTAATCCTCATGGCAAATCCTTATGAAATCACTACCATAGATGATGAAAGTGAGGTACGGAGAGGCTAAGGAGCTTGATCATTCAATAAATGATCAATGAGGTGCCAGATATACACATACCCAGCACTGTGCTAGGTGCCATAGAGATATAGTTCTTACCCTCAAGAAATTTCCAGTCCAGAAAGGGCAGAAGATATGCATCTGGCTATCTAAGATTCAAGATGGCAAGATAAATTCCATAAAAGGTAACATGGCAGACGAAGTATGGTCAGAACTAAAACTATTTTTACTGTAAGAGTGAAAAGCCTCTCTTCTCTTCTGTCTTCTGTCTTCTGAGACCCCTACAGATCAAAGTTAAGGCTCTCCTCCCCAGAGATGAACACCCTAAGTTTATGTTTAAAATATGAAAATAATCTCATAGACTATTCAACTGCTCTTATGCATAAAATAGCTGTAGCCATCATGCCCAACCAGGGCCCTGACTCATGGAGAACACATAGTGCTTTCCTCTGACGATATCTGATGAAATCCAGATCTGCCCATGTAAGTGCTGAAAGCACTTCATTCACACATTACCACTTCTGCCCCAGGAAATAAATTACAGCCAGGTGGTCTCCTACCCATTTCAGAAACCAGGAAACTGAAACATATAAAGACGATCTTTTCACCAGATGTTTCAGAAAGCTTTGGAGGATAAAAAATAGGAACCATATTTCCTATCATCCCAGTCCATTCCTTTCCTTCCTCCCCAACAGACCATGATAAGCTCCCATGTTTATAAGGGGACCATCACTAGGAAGCAATTATAGTAAAAAGCTAAACCTATACTCTGTTGTTTTTATTATTTTTAAAAATATTTTTCTATAAATAAACTTCTATAAATAAACTGGGGGGGGGGTCAGAGATAAAAATTACTGTACATAAAAGGACAGATTATGAACCAAAAAAGGCCAAGAAATAAGTGGTGATTACGATGGCAGTGTCATGGTGATTGTTCTTCAAAGGAAAGTAACTACTAATCATCCAAGGTCAAGCATCATCTTATTCAAAGACATGGGGAGGCTCCCTTTCACACACAGTATCCATATAATCTTTGGACAGGTAAATGAAGAATTTCTATAAAGAAAACTCAGAATAAAATAAATAAAATAAACTAGAATAAATTGTGGGACTCTGAAAAAAATAGTTTCTAAAAATTCCCAAAGTCTATATAGAAATATGGAGTTTTTTCTAAGCTGAGTTTAAATATATTTAGTTTGCCATATATTAGCAAACTCTGTTATGATATGCCTTCCTATTAAGATAATTGTGGAGAAAATACCCACCCAAATCACCTTCTTGTTGGATCAGCAGATGGTGTTGCTAATAGCTTCAGAGGATGAAGAACTGCCACTCTCTGATATCACTAGGTAGCATGGCAGATGCCTCTGTACATAATATAAGCATTTCTCTGATTCCTCTGGTGTTCTCAATGGGTGGATCTCTTGGTGTTTTGGAGGTTTGGGGATATTTTTTGGAATGTTTTACCAAAATGTCACACACAGCCCCTCTTTTATGTAAGCATTAGAGTTTGTTTATACCCAAATAGAAAGGATTTGAAGATTATCTGCCCATTTGCTGTAATCAACATCTCTACCCTCCTACATAACTTTGAACAATTCAGGCTTAGCCCTCTTCTCATATTTTAAAATATTCATTGGCTAGTGTTCTCGACAGTAGAGTTCTCCTATTCTTCTCTGGGAGGAGAAGAGACCTAGTCTAACTTATGCAGAACTAAGTAGAAACATGGTAGGTACTTACAGACACTTCTGGGGGATCAATTGTTCTTCTATTTTAAGGATGATCTTCCCTAAACGATTTAGCTTTACTTTTTGTTTCTACCTTTTCCCCTTCTCTGTCTCTCAAATGAATGTGAAAAAGGGTGGGGAAAGGAGAAAAAAGGGAACATAGAGAGAGATCAAAAGAGGTGAACTCTCAGTACAATGGGAATACCCAAGTGACCAAGGATTGAGGAGGCTCCAACTCCCACTGTTCCATCTCCCTCTGGGTTAGACTGTCCCCATTTGGAGCTCTGAAATTCTAAGGTTTTCTTGCTCTCACAATGTTATCCAGAGTAGAATGTGGTGTTTCACTAGAAATACTGTAAACAGAGACTTGGAAGAGCAATTCAAAACAGCAAAATCTTGCCCCTGAAATTGTTTTTGTTATTATAATCTTTGCATTGAGAAAACATGGCCTTCTAATTTACATGCCCCCTAGTGTGAAGGCCTGATACACATTGATCTGCAATGTAAATCACGAGGAACCCTTACTAGATTTAAGAGAGCAATTCTTTAACTCTGCAGTCGAGTGCATTGAGTTCTTTTTTTCTTTTTTTCCTTCCCAGGGCTGGTTTAAAAGCTATTTAAGCTTTTTTTAAGCTGAAAGGACAAGCAAATGGAAAGGAGGGTTGCAGGATACAGCAGAACTAAGGAGCCAGAGCAGATGCCTGCTCTAAAAAGACTACAATGGTAAATGCATTTTCGAAACTTTCCTTTTCACACACACATATACATACACACAGCCTTTCTTCTGACAGTCTCTCATCTAGATAATTTTCCACCTCTGATCTTTGAGTACTGAATATCTTTCTTAGGCAACATCAGTTGCAAACAAAACATAAAGCTTTTCATTTTTATCTCAAAACGAAAGGAAAACAGCTTCAACAGGAAATTTTTGAGGAGGTAAAGTTATCATCAGCATCTACTATTTTCTTTTTAACTTAATTTTTGTCTCAACACTTTAGGATCTCAGTCCTCTTTTCTGTATCTAACTGATTGGCAATTTAGTTTTGGAATCCTTCGTTCACTACTTGCAATCTACAACTACTTGGTCTTTCCCTTCCACCTGCATTTCCCTCTCCAGCCTCCTTAACTCTTAATTCCTCCTTCCTAACTCTTCCTTCCCTAACCTGAACACCAAGACCTCCGAAGAGAATAAAGTCTGAAAAGGTGAAAGTTTGCCACACAGGTTTACAGTTCAATGCCCCAGATGGAAAATCCTAAACGTTTGCCATCTTTAAACACAGGACTTCAAATACTTCTTCCTGGACTCTTAAGTCTTCTAATTGGTTTCAAATAATATGCAAAAAAAAATCTCATGAATTCATTGTAACAATTTCACAAATTCTTGAATGATTCTGTCCCATAGGGCCGGACACACACATTGGAGGCAGTTTAAAGCTGTTAAATCAACCAACTTTGTCGCTTTTTTTTCTTCCTGTACTGAGGCTGCCAGGGACAGAGACACAAAGTGGACTACAAGGCCTTTTGCTGACCACATGGCTCCTCTCTGCAGAATGGCAAGCAGCCACTTCTAGCCATGTATCATTGCTGCCACCATCCTGCTGATTCACCCTTACCCCCTTCACTGGAGGGGGGACAGGCTAGCTAACTGAAAACTTGTAGGGAAAAGAACATATTCTGGTTCAGTAGTAACTCCCAAATTGCCTTTCCTCTGCCAAGTAACAGCGGACTCCTAATCTTAGGTTTCAACTTTAAAATAGATCAGGGAGAGACTGGCGGGAAGCGGGGAAAGAGCTGAGCCGTGAGAATGGTTCACTGTGATTTGTAAAAATTAAACACAAAATACAAAATTAAAAACAGGAGAAAAATGTCAATCACTCAGTTAACTGGTAGCAAAAAATCCTTTTTTTCTCTATTTTCTTCATGTGAAGGACTAAAGGAACTGAGAATACTTATCCCGAGAAAGAAAATTACAGGAAGGCATGGATAGCACGTGTGGGGACAAGGAAACCTTGATTGTCTTTGAATGGTTGAAGTACTGCAATTGACAAGAAGGAACAGGTTTGACATATGTGGCCCTAAGGAGAAGAACAAGGTCCAATGGATGGAGGGTACAGGAAAATGGATTTTGAGAATGCTAAGAATATTAGACAGCAGTTCATAAGAATCAGACCTACCCAATGATGGAATGGGACATCTTGGTGGAAGGAGAAATTCAATTACTAAAGTTAGGTGGATCTAATGGTATGATGGAAGGAGCACTGGACCGGGAGTCAGAAATCATCGTTTTGTCACTTAATAGCTAAATGATACTGAGAAAAATCAATTAACCCACCTGGACTTCACTTCTCTCATCTTCAAAACGAGATACTTAGATGTGCTTTTCTCTACAGTCTTTCCAGCTCCCATAACATCCTATTATTATTTACTTACACATTTTTCTACTAGTTATTCATAAATTGATGAGGTGCCTGGATAATATGTGGACACAATTTGGGCATACTATTTGGATGTACATTTCTCCAATTTTATTCTCACAATACAGAATGCCTGAAAGCATTACCCTTATGCATTGCAATGAAAATTCCTCCTATAACCAGAGGTGCTTGACAATTTTGGTTAATTTCTGTTTCCAGCAAATGGTACAGCTAAATTTGTTCAAGGAGAAGCTGTAAGTAATACAGAGGGGGAAAAATATGTTCATTTTTTCCAAATATTTTTCAAAATAAAACCAGAGCTTACTGGTTTTATTGATGATGCATTCTGCTGCATGTCGTTCAAAGCAAAATAGAGAACCATGAAAAAGATTGAGGCTATACTCAGGTCTTGCAGGAATCAAGATAAAGGTTCAGTGAAGCACAATAATTTTTTTTTTTCCCTAAGACTGAGGATCCACAAGATTGGATATTGGCAAATGCTCTGCAACCACTGTAAAATCTCGGTTATTGTTCCATATCCATCCCTGAAGTCTCATGTCATCTCATTCTTTGCTCTGACCTCTCAACACAAACACCTGCATCAAATCATTCAGAAAGCATTCCATTAAGACATTATGAGAAGATGGGATGGTTAAATTTAAAGGACAAGAATCTGCGGTTCTGTATTCTATCTACCCTGGGAAAAGTAAGAATTGGAAAAGTGAGAATCATGAGCAGCCCACCTCTTTGTTGAAAGCCATTATGACATTCAGAGGGGAATGTGCACGTCTTTATTTCTCCTTCTATTCTTAAATTATCAAAAGGTATAGCCCCAGAATAGTCTTATTGAGAAAAGTACCAGCACACCAAAGACCATAGTATGATGCCAAGAATCAGAAGTTACCTTAGAAATTGAAAAAGTCAGAGAGAGAGAGTGAAGGAGACAAAAAGAGACAGAGAGAGAGAGACAGCTTATTAATGGAGATGATTTAAGAATCCCACAGGAAAATAACTAAATAATATTTTAAATCTGGTTCTTTGTGAAATATATTTTTCAAAATCTTGAAACCATTTCCAACAACTTACCTTAAGATAGATCCTTCATAATTGTCTGCATATCCCTTGTATCTATGTTAATGGTCTCAATAAAAAAGGAAAAGATCCTGCATACAACAGTCTTGACAACCTTACCCAATATTTTACACAAATGGTACAAAATTGGCTTCATTTTTGGCTTAGGAAAAGGAATAATTCACTAATTCTTTCCTGACAAATGTTTACTCTCTACCTTTTTTGGACACTGCTCTAGGAGTGAATTCAAAGATGAGATTAATATATTCCCTATCTTCAAGTGATTTATTCTCACACTGAGAAGACCAGACATGTAATAAAATTTAAATAATATGATAAGGACTACAAGAGAGGTATAGTTTAGAGAATGAAGAGACCAATTCTGCTGGACAAAACCAAAGAACTCTTCATGGAGAAGGTAACGTGTGCCTTGAGTGTGACACATTCCCAATGAGAACAGCATATGGAAGGGTACCAAGGTAGAAAGATACCAAGATAGGAAGCACTGGAGGTGTGCCTCCTTGTTAGAAGCATAAGGTACAGAAAGAAGAGGAAGGAAAATCATTATCTACCATTTATGCCAGGAAAAGGAATTTGATTTTTATTTGGTTGACTCTGGGAAACCCTTGAACTTGTTCAGTATCGTCAGGGATTCCTAAATGGGATGCAGGTCTAAAAAAATCTAAGGCCTCCATTATAAAGACAGAACACATAACTCTTTAGGAACTATCAGTGTAATCTGCCATCCTAAAACTCAGTATCTTTTGTGAGACCCTTGGGATATCTTGAAAAGGTTAATAATGAAGATTTTGTTATGAACATAATTTGACTAAATGTAGGAGATATATAGATACAGATATAGATGATATAGATATAGATATATAATGAATAAATTGTCAGTAGAAAATAAAAGCAGCAAATCAAGATCCTAATAGGAGTCTTCATGACATCTGTGTAGAGCTAAATAAACCTTTGTATGGAAGATTGCTAGTAAGAGATACTGATGTTGTTCCGGTATCCAAACAGTATTCATCCAAAAACTATTTTATGAAAATTCTATCTGCCTGGTTCTATCTACAGGATGCTAACAATATATAGGCAAAAAGTAATCAGAATAAATCTTCTTGGGTGACTGAATCTTTGTAAGACAATATATCCAATATTGGGAATATACTTAATATTCAGGAAGCTAGGAAGCTTTGCAGGACACACAATTCAATTACACCCTTGAGAATGTAGTCAAAAACTGTCAATCAACTAATCCTTCATCCTTATTTCTCTTTATAGCTCATGATCAGGAGCTACATACTTATGTGTGACCATGGTTGAAGGAAGTCTAACTAACGCTTTTTAGCATTCAGTGTACAATTGTGGATGGAGTTAGGATGACTGAGATAAATGATCCAAAACAGAAGGTTCTTCACCCTTGGAAGGTGAGTTCCTCATAGGTCTGTCACCTCATAAGCCTGAACTACATTCCATCCTTCTGATGGGACATTTCCTCTCTGAATCAGTCTCAGGAAATGATGATTGAAATAGCAGTGTTTATTCAAGGCTGCCACTCTCTTGAGCTTCTAAGGCAGAGTAGTGAAGATAAGATAGCTTGGTAAAGATAAAAAGGTTATTAGTCTTCAGATAAGACATCTTATCTTCCAACACCTTCTCCTACTTTAATATTGAGGCTCTGTCAATTCAATGACAGCATGTTGATGAAAATCAGCCAATTATTCATCTGGATGTTATAAATAAATAGACTGTATCATTCATTATTTACTTTTCTATTAATTATTAAAATATCAATAATATTATCTGTTGCTTAACTAATATCAATTTTTCTTTTAATCAAGTATAACTTTGTTTCAGTGGGAAATAGATTTCCAGATTCCACATATATGTTTGTTATACAGTGACAGTGAAAGTTTAAAGACATTTACTCCTCCAATCACAGGACTGTTCTTATTTATTTTCAGATTGACTGGATAATAGCTTTTAAAATCCTGTTTTAATTTTGTTCTTTTGGAACATGTCATTTCTTTTGGTCAAGCTGTATTTTCCATTTTATTTTGATGACAGTTAAACATAGTACTTTCCTCTCTCAGAAATCTTCCATGTCAGAGCTATAAAAGAATGTATGAAAGGTTCTAAATTTTTCAGTTGCTCACCAAATTGTTTTGGACCACACTTACTTTTGTGTGAGACACTGAGTCAAGTCATGTTTAAATACCAGGAAGTATCAAACATAAATTTAGCTCTCAAGGAATAATAGCTATAGTAATTCAGGTCATAGGTAATTACACAACAAAGTAGAAAGTGATAACTGACAAGCAAAAGGAGGTGTAGGTATGAGGCATGGTCTTTTCTCCTGGTAAAGGACAAGGTCTATGAATTAGAAATCCAAATCTAAAATCATCTATCTGACTTTGGATAATTGCTGTGCCCTCTCTATGGATTTCTTCTCAGGTGAATTAGGAATAACAATATTATCTACATTATGCGGTTGTTTTGTGGATTAATGAAATAATGTACATAAGGAGCTTTTCATATTATAGAACAGTATTTGTTTATTATTATTGTTGTTATTGGTACAGTAAAAAAGAAAGCATCACAAAATTAGATTTATTTTGTGAGAGATTATATAAATGAGAGAGAGAGAAAAAAACATGTCCAACTTAAGAATCAGGAAATTATTCAAAAATTTTTGACACTTGAGTTGAATTTTTAAGAGCAGATATGATATAAACACATGGGAATGGGTGGGAAGAGGGGCACCTGGGTGGCACGGTCAGTTAAGTGGCCAATTGGTTTCGGCTCAGATAGTGATCTCAGGGTTGTGAGATTGAGCCCCATGTCAGGTTCTGCACTCAGCACAGCATCTGCTGAAGACTCTCCCTCTCCCTCTGCCCCTCCTTCCCACGCTCTATCTCTCTCAGATAAATAAATAAACAAATAAATCTTTAAAAAAATGGGTGGGAAGAAGTGGATGAACTAAGAGACAGAACCAAGAAAGCATCAAGTTTCCAAGGAGAATAAGAGGCTGCTCAGCTTGATAGCTAGGCAATGTATGTGAAAAGAAGAGTCAAAGTGTACTACTAATATCCATGCAACAAAAAATCTGACCTTGATTCTGTAAGAAATGTAGAGCACTTCAGGAGTTTTGATGATGAATGTTATCATATATAACCAAAATAGTATAGATATGATATGGTCTCACCTCATACTTGGGACAGAAAACCTTATAAACAAAATGGCTGATGAGCTAAGATAAAGAAGCCACTCATGATCCCATTTTCTTTAAAATTTGTATTTACACTAAAGTTCAAATTGTTTCGATTTGCAACATCTGTCCTAAGCTCAATGGCAATAACTAAAACAGCTACAGTTCTTTTTAAAAATACTACTTTTCCAATCATTCAGGTATTTTAATAAAAATGTAAATAAAGCTTTGCCATTATTAATAATAAAGGTAAAAAAAAACTTTTGCATCAGAAATATACAGATTTTTGTCTTCTTCCCCTCCCCCCCCATCCTTTTTATGAAAGTGATGTAGAAAAGCAAACACCAAAAGTTGTGTTTGAGTGGAAGGGCCAGGTCTATGGAGACAGCTGGTGGGAAAGGCAGATAAGTGATGCAGAAGGCTCTGTGGTTTACTGCTGTCACTAGAAGCCATGTAAAAACGAGCCTCTGCTAACAGAATACCTTGAGTATCAAATTCCAAAGATAATCTAAATGTTTGACCTACTATTTTCAAGTTTACTGCTTGAAATTCAATTTTTCAACACTTACTTAGTAAGATACTATATGTAAAGTACAAGGCTGATATATTTAAGCCCCTGAGAATAGCTTAGTTTCTGCTCTAGTGACTGACCTGGTGTAGGAATACAGATCAGGTATTTCAATAAAGGCCTATTTTATTAAAATCTTACTGATACCCCACTGTTGTTTTTGGTATCTATCCTATGAGATTTTATGACTTTTAATCAAGATCAGTTGAATTAAGAGACTTGATTCGTGATAAAGGGATATGACTGAGTTATCATGAAAACATACTTACGTGACCATTACACACAAACATCCACACATACATATACCCCTAGGCATATTGAAAAATAAAATGCTCTTTTATTACACTAACTTCTGAAATGAGTACACTGCTCTGAAAATTACATGAAATCATTCTCCAATAATAGACCCCACTTAGTTAATTTGTTGTTGTTGTTGTTGTTTTGTGCACTACACAGCAATGGCATGAAATCTTCAAGGGTTGTTTCATCTTCCATAGATGAGGAGTTTATCTCCATGTAGTGATAAAGAAGATCAGGCCAGTATTTTATTCTAGATTATATTCAACAACATTAGCATTGAGACCAAATTTCAGTTTACTCCAGGCAGTTACCAAAATCTGTTTTTATATTAGGCCTTATCTCTAGATCCGTATTTTTTACTAATGATCTCAATTCCACTTTCTCTCCTGCATCTTTTGGTAGTGCAATGCCAACATTAAGCAGTTAAAATTCATTGTAACACCTTATTTATACTACAACCACACACAGTATTCTCTGTGAAAAAGTATTCACATTTTAAAACAATCAGACAAAGGCCCTTAGAGCAGCAGAACCACTGGATAATACTTCCCTGTCTTTACATTCAAAACATCTTAGCACACTGATATGGTGTTGGGGCATGATCTTCCCTGGGCTTAACCAGATGCACCAACATGCCTGTAGAGTCATGAAGAGTGAACAAATAAACAAAAGTGCCTCTTCCTCATAGAGATGTTAGCCTGCACCTGCAAAATCTCAAATAACATCCTCTGATAAGGAAATCAAATCAAATCCACAAAAAGTGCCTTCCGCTTTTTAGAAGAAAATTGTAACCAATATGCCTAGAAGTATCATTCCTAAGGAATGTAATTCCCTTCTGTGTGGGGTAAGCAGGCCAAGATAAATGACTATGGGCTGAACCACTCTGTTTATACCATGGAGAGAATAATGGAGAAAAATGGAGATCCTTCACCCAGGATCTGCTTTGGGATTGTGGGGGAGAATGGAGCTCAGCAAGTTCTGCCATTAGATGCCCTGATTCCTTTCTGCTGCCCTCCTCTCTCACATCCTTGAAGAGCAGATCTGCAAGGTGGTGCAGCACTTGTTTGGCTAAGAACAAAACCAGCCACCCAAAGTTTCTAATTTCTATAATCCTGTTGTTTCCCACATCACAAATGCCTCTTCCATTCTCTGCCTGATAGCTCTCCTTCTTCCTTAAAATGCTGCCTAAACATCACCCCCTCTGGAAGACTTTCCATGAGTCTTTCCACAGAATTAGTTACTGGTGGTATGGTACAATAGGAAAAAACAATGTGGGGGGGGGTGGCACCTGCAGTCACACTCTTGAGTCAAGGAGGCTTGGCTTTCAATACTGACTTAGGCAGTTACCAGTGATCTTGAGCACAAGGTTATTTTGAGATATAATGAGATTACATATTGTTATGGACTAAATGTTTGTGTCCCCCCAAAATTCGTATGTTGAAATCCTAATCTATGTGATAGAATTTGGAGGTGGTTCCTTTGGGGTTGATTAGGTCATGAGGGTGGAGTGATGAATAGGATTAGTGCCCTTCTAGGTAGAGACAGTAGTAGAAGTAGTGACTTCTTATGTATATATAGTTCTTACGTGTATGGTGTTATTTTAAGAGTTTTTAATCCTCACAAATCTATGATGAAGCACCAATCTCTCCATTCACAGGTGAGGAAACAAAGAAACAAAGATGTTAGATAAATTTTCCAAAGTCACATTCTAGTGACCAAAACATGTTCCATTTAAACCCAGGCAGTCTGGCTCTAGAGCTCAGGGTATGCAGTAAGTATTAAATGAAGTAAAGTAAGAGCAAATAAACAAATGATTATCTATATATTCTTTCAGCTTTATACCTAAATATGCGCTGGCTATGTTATTTAGGATGCAAAATTTGAAAATATTTTGATTAGAAAGATTACATCAAAAGAACTATATCAAAAGAACCAGATTTTAATGACAGAAAAGAAGGGTAAAGAACAGGGACTGCCAAAAAACAGAGTATCTAGATATTTATGTGGCAAGACAGAAGAACGTCAGAAACTCTCCCATCCCATAGCATTTTCCCCACACGGCGAAAGACTTAGTTTCTACCATAGGGACATGACTGAATTTCTGGAAATAATACATCATGTTCATTGACACTAAAATATTAGTGATTTATTAGGAGTAGTAGATCCAATTTCTTTAGAGAAATACAGGGAATGTGTGACCTCTGGTTTTCCAAGGACAGATCCGGAGAAGGGAAAAGAGATGATGAGGGAGTGAAAAGACTCAGAAGGGACTCCATGCCTCCTCCATGCTTCTATGGTTCTTTGTGCATTCACCCTTTCTGGAAGAAGGGACAGATTCTCACAGGGTTTGTAGAAGAAAACATACAGAGCAAAACGTTGCTACCTTGTACACTCTTATTATTACCTATGGATTTTTAAATGTCTCTAGTGAGTCCAAGCTACCTGGTGTCTGCACTGTGATTATAGATGCCCAGCAAGTCATTGAAACAAGTGTTGTAGTCTGAAATGAGCAGAAATGCTGATCAATATTCCAATTGTTATTTGGAGGGAAATAGCTGCTTTCTGTCAGAAGAGCCTGCTCCATTTAATTTTTAACATTGGCTGTGAATAGGTCTCCATTTGTTGGAAGAAATACCAACTATGTTGGGTTGAGCTTTAATTTAGGTTTAAATTTTTACCAGTTACTCTAAAGCTGTCCCTGACATTCCAAGGTAAATGGGCTTTATGTTAAGAAATATGTTTCAATAGAATCACAAAAGCTGTGGTAGGATTGCAGGTTGTCATCAATTATACAAACACCACTTCTGCTAGAGTTAGGTAGGATTCTGACAGTATTAACTTCTTTTTAATGTTGTTAAAAAAAATACAAAAATTCACGTAAGACAGAAACCTGGCACCATTCCTAGATGAGAAGATTGTACTTTTAAAACTCTTTTTATAAAAATAGAGAGATTAGCAAATCTTTTATTCCACTCTTACTATGTCATCATAGAGTATCACTATAATTATTCTGTTTCTAAATTTGAATTGCCTTTATTTGATTTTTATTTAAAGCCATATAATTCTTCTCTCATTACCTTGTGCTATCATCTGGTGGTTGAACTTCCAGTCACCTAAGCCCTCTTGAACACAGCTACAAGCTGGAGGCAAAATGACAGTTGTGGAAGAAGTTTTGGGGGATTAAATTTAAGCTCCTTGTTTTCCATATGTGGTGCAGAGATGTTAAGTGACAAGATTTCTTAGACACATGGAATAAATGGAGGCAAAGATCCAGGTGACACTGGGCCAAAAACCCTGGTCTCCTGATGTTATTCCACTGCCTTCCAAAACTCCATTTTGCCTTTGAAAGGAAAATCCTGAGCCAACATGAAAAACTTGTCTCCTAGAGTCCATCTACTTTATTTATTAGGAAAAATGGACATACCTGCAACCAGAATTCACTAATGTAGTATGGTTAGCAAAATCAGAGTTACTAAACTAAATCTTTGTCTATACAGCCTTTGAGAAACTTAAGCTCTGACATAGGTAGCAACAGAGTTTCCTGATAGTGGTGTATTCAAGATGACTTTAGCGGATATATATCTTATAATGGTTATATATTTAATATTTTAAAAGTTGTATGAGGTATAATCAAAATAATAAAATGCTCATATGTAAAATGTACAATCTGTTTAAACATATATATATGTTTATATATACACATATATATACATATACATATATATGTATATATACCTGTGAAATTGTCACCATAATCAAGACATGAACATATATATCCATCACTCCCAAAAGTTTCCTTGTGTCAGTCTTACCCTCCTTCGACCTCCCTATCTCTAGGTAACCACTGATTCACTTTCTGTCACAATAGTAAGTAGTTTGCATTTCCTAGAGTTTTTGTTAACTATAATCATATAAGATGGATTCTTTTTGGTCTGTCTTCTTTAACTCAGCTCTATTATTTTGAGATTCATCTGTGTTGTTGCATGTATCAATAATGCATTTTTTAGTAACATTTTTAAAAAGATTTTATTTGTTGAGAGAGAGAGAGAAAAAAAAGCATGAGCGGGGGAAGGGCAGAGAAAGAAGCAGACTCCCCTCTGAGCAGGGATCCCGACTCCACACGGATCTCAATGCCAGGGCTCTAGGATCATGACCTGAGCCAAAGGCAGACGCTTAACTAACTGAGCCACCCAGGCACCCCAATAGTTTGGATAAACCATGTTTGTTTATCCATTCACTTATTGATGGACATTTGTTTCTAGTTTTGTCCTCTTACAAATAAAGTTGCTATGAACATTCATATACAATTGAATGGTCATATGCTAATAATTTATCTTAGGTAAATATCTAGGTATATAATGGTTGTGTATGTAACTTCTTCAAAAAAATGTCAAGTTGTTTTCTCAAGTGGTTGTACCATTTACATTCCTAAAAGGAGAGACTGGAAAGTTCAGTTCTCCAAATCCTTGTCAACAGTTGACATGGTCAGTCTTTTAATTTTAGCCCTCCTAAAAGGTGTGTAGTGATATCTCATTGTGATTTTCATGTGTACTTCCCTAATGACTAATGATGTTGAGTACTTTTTATGTGTTTGTCAACTTGTACATCTTCTTCAACAAAGTGTCTGTTCAAATCTTTCACCCAATTTTTTTCCTAATTTTAAAAGTTTGTTTGAAGAAAAATCTTTCTTGGGCAGCACCAAACAGAAAGTGGTTAGGAACACTGCACCAACAGGAGCTCAAACAGAGACTTTATAGAAGGAAAAACAAAGTAAGGACACTGCTGATTGGCTATAGCTGAAAGCCTGTTGGCAGCCCACTGGCTGTGACTGGTTGTCCTTAGGTTACAATTTCATAACCTTGAAGCATGTACAGCCTTAGATTTTAATTTGCTTACAAAGGCCATAATGGCAATACAGTCACTTCAGTCAAATGGTCTTAACAGTTGCCATGTCTCGGCAGTCCCCTTCATTCTGTGACACTTCTTCAGCCTTTCGTTGACCATGTCATTTTTTTTCACATTCACATAGGGCTGCACCAGTTTGCATTCCCACCAACAGTGCACAAGGGTTCCCATTTCTCCGCATCCTTACTAACATTTGTTGTTTCTTGTGTGTTTGATTTTAGCCATTCTGACAGGTATGAGGTGACATCTCATTGTGGTTTTGATTTGCATTTCCCTAATGATGAGTGACGCTGAATATCTTTTTATGTGTATCTGTGCGCCATCTGTATGTCTTCTTTGGAAAGATGTTCATGTCTTCCACCCATTTTTTTTTTAAGATTTATTTATTTATTTGAGAAGAAAGAAAGAGAGTGCACACATGAGCGGGGGTGGGGGGCAGAGGAAGTGGGCAAGAGAGGGAAAGAGGCAGACTCCACACTGAGCAGGGGAACCCAACGTAGGGCTCAATCCTGTGACCCTGAGATCATGACCCAAGCTGAAATCAAGAGTCACACACTCAACCAACTGAACCACCCAGGCACCCTGCCTTCCACCCATTTTTTAATTGGGTTATTTGTTTTTTGGGGGTGTTCAGTTATTTTGGATCCTAGCCCTTTACCAGATATGTCATTTGCAAATATCTTCTCCCATTCAGTAGGTAATCTTTTAGTTTTGTTGGTTCTTTTGCTGTGCAGAAGCTTTTTATTTTCATGTAGTTCCAATAGTTTATTTTTGTTTCTTTTGCCCAATTTTTGATCAGACTGTTTATTTTCTTATTATTAAGCTGGAAAGTTCTTTTAAGTTCCAAATATATGGTCTTCATCAGATATATGCTTCATCTCTGTCTTGTCTTTTCATTCCTTTGGTAGTGTCTGTTGAAGAGTAGAAATTTTAATTTTTTTAATTTATTTATTTGAGTGAGATAGAGCAAGAGCAAGGAGGAGAGGCAGAGGGAGAGGGAGAAGCAGACTTCCCATCGAGCAGGGAGCCCAATGCAGGGCCCAATCCCAGGACTCTGGGATCATGACCTGAGCCAAAGGTAGCCGCTTAACTGACTGAGCCACCCAGGGACCCCAAAATTTTAATTTTAATAAAATTCACTTCTCAAATATTTCTTTTATGAATCATGCTTTTGGTATCATATCTAAGAAATCTTTGCCTAGGATAAGGAAACAAAGGCTTCTTATGTTGTTATCTTCTTGATGTTTTATAGCTTTAGGTTTCACATTTGCCTGTGATCCAATATCAGGTTAATTTTTTGTACATGATATGGTATTAATTTTTTGCATATAGTATGAGGTATGGATCAAAGCTCTTTTTTTCTTTACATATGGCTATCTATTTGTTCTAGCACCATTTGTTGAAAAGATTATACTTTCCCCACAGAACTACATTTGATCCTGTGTTGAAAAGCAAGTGTCCATTTATAAGTGGATCTGTTTCTATACTCTCTTTTGTCCCATTGATCTATTTGTCTACTGTTACTCCAATACCATACTGTCCTGATTACTGCAGTCTTATAATAAGTCTTGTAATATTTTAGTGTTAGTCCTCCAAATTTATCATTTTCAAAGTCATTTTGGCATTTGGCATTTTAGATAATTTGCATTTTCATTTCCAAATGAATCAGTTTGCCAATATCTACAAAAAGCTTGCTGCAATTTGATTTGGAATTGTATCGTATCTATAGATCAATATGGGGAGAATTGATAATTTAACAAATCATGTCTTCTAACCCATAAACATAGTATATCAATCCATTTATTTAGGTCTTCTTTAATTTCTTTTACTGGTGTTGTATTATTTTAATATTTAGATGGTATATGACTTTTTTTCAGATTTATCCCTAAGTTGTTTATTTGTGATGTTATTCCAAATGGCTTTGACTTTTTATTTCAACTTCCAAATATTTATTGCTAATATATAAAAATACAATTGATTTTTATATATTGATCTTATATCCTGTAACCTTGCTAAATTAATTTCTTAGTTTATATAGGTTTGTTTTTTTTCTTTTTTGGTACATTCCACTAGATTATCTATATATTTGTATTGTCTGCAAATAAAAGAGTTTTATTTCTTTTTTCCTACCTAGGTGACTTTTTTCCTTGCCATTCTTTGCTGCCTAAAATTTCCAGTGTAATATTGCACTGATTGATACTTAACTGATCTCCAGAGTTCTCCATGCAATTCTCTCTTCTCAGGATCTTTGTCCTGAGAACTCCTGCCACCTTGATCTCCTCACACACTCAGTTTCATATGGGAGTGTATCATGCTCCTCCTTGGTGTCCCCTCTTTGTACTGTGGCCTAGAAACTCTCCAAAGAGTAGCTGGGACAATTATAGGTCCTACTTGGTTTTGTTTCCATCTCTCAGGAATCACTGTCCTTCTTACCTAATATACATTGTCTTAAAATCATTATTGCATATATTTTTTACATTTTTGTGGCTTCTCAGAAAGAGTATAAATCCATTCCTTTTTACTTCATCTTGGCTGGAAATCCTTATATATTTATTTTAATGTATACTAAAATATAAGTAAGTTATACTGGTAGTAGAACAGTGATATAATTATCTTTCAAAATAATTTTAAGTAAAAAGGCGCACCTGAGTGGTGCAGTCAGTTGAGCATCCAACTCTTGGTTTTGGCTCAGGGTGTGATCTCTGGGTGGTGAGATCAAGCCCTGAGTCAGGCTCCATGCTCAGCACAGGGTCTGCTTGGGATTCTCTCTCCCTCTCCCTCTACCCCTCCTGCTTGTGCACTCTCTCTCTCTCTCTCTCAAATAAATAAATAAATCTTTAAAAAATAATTTTAAGTAAAAAAAAAAACTAGTCTGTTGTTGAAAGCATTACCTGTATAATACAGATAAAACTGATGTGGCAAAAACCCTGAAGGTAGTACTAAAATCATTAAGTTTATGAAGCACCATAATAGGGGGTAAATTAAAAGCAGCAGTAGGTGAGGGCTTACACTGAAAGGAGATCAACTGGGAAAATACAGGTGACTCTAAGCAAAGAAGCAAAAAATCTAGATGCATTGAAAGTAATTTGGGTCTATTTAGTATAGAGGCAAGAGGCCTGCGCCCAACAAAAATTATTTTAGTTATCACTGTACTGAAGAATGTAATAAGTGTTGCTCATGATGATGATAATTTTAGATCAAAAAAAGGTAAACTGGGTTCAGAATACTATGCTAAAGTAAGTAATCATAAGACATTTTAGAAACAAGTCAATAAACATTTGTTAAAATTCTTGCTTACAGAGATAAGACTTAGATATTTACAGAACTTATTCAATGAGAACATCTTAATAGTGTTTCCTGAAAACTATAGAAGAATAAGACGTTATTGTTCATTACTTTTTAGATGATTAAGGATTAGTAATTTGGCATTCTAGGGCAAACAAGGAATAGTTTCATTGAATGTAAAGGCTCAGAGCTGGAGCACCCCAAAAGGGTTCAGGCACTGAAGGTGGAAGGAGGGTGGGAAAGGAACAAAACATGAGCTTACCATTAGGGACACTTCATTTCCCAGATGCCACAAGAAATATCATGAGGCTAAAAACAGTGTCCTGTGAAACCCTAGAATAATAGCTTTGGCTTTGTGTAAGTATTTCTAGAATAAAAACATCCTCAATTCAAATGGTGTGCAAGAATCACTGTAGAGTGATTCTTTAAATCCTACAAAGCTGTTTACTAATAGAAGCAAATATTTATTCATAATTTTACAGTTAAGAAAGTATTTGATCACATTTTATCTCAATTTTAACACTCAGGAAAGCTAAAGAGAGAAAGAGATATAATTATCCTTACCTTATAGATGAGATGGTTTGGAGAGATTGTGACCTGTCCAAAATCATACAGTTGCTAAGTGGCAAAACTTGGAAAGGAACACAGACTTTTCTCCCCAAGCTAGTGCTACTTACAACATGCAGAAATATGTTCGGATCTCATTCCTAATTCCATTTTTGATTCTCTGGTAATTAAAAACTTAACCTGAATCCACTGGCAGTGCTGAGAGGTCTCTAAGTCTCCTAAAATGATTTCACATATGTAGATATTTTTAATGAGTGAATGGTCCAAGTCTTTAAGACCAAAATGGGTTAAAAAGTTTTACTTTAGATAACTTTAGAATGATCACTGAAGCTGGAGTTCTAAATCTCCCAATAGTACCTTCCATTCCAATGGTGCAAGGGGACTTTGTATATTATGTCAGTAAACAGGAATCTAAGGGAGACGGAGTGGTGTTTCAATTTCCATTTGAATCAGTGCTTTCCTACTGCCCACTTCTCTTTTGCTCAGGACAGTTTATTGGGTTATGGCCCTAACAGCATGATTTAACTCCATAGCCCTAACAGCATGATTTAACTCCATAGCCCTACATCTGCATAATGTTTCTATCAGCCAAATGAAGCCAATTCTGGGGATTCAGCTGATGAATTACAGATCTGACCCCTGAAAAAAAGTAAACATGGTGTAGAAAGAATGATTTTGACTAGAAATGTAAAGTCGTAGATATAATTATTGTCTCTTGACAGTAGGAGTTGACCACTTCCTTGAAAGGGGAAACAGCAAGTAGATGGCAATACGTGACTAACAGAAAGAGTAGAGGGTACTCTGTTCTCCCTAGAGAGGCTGCAGCAGAATTGTCACTCCAACTATGCATTCTCTAAGCAAATTTCTCTTTGCGTCTTTATTTTTTTAATTAGCACTTGGGTAGTTTGTTTTGCCTGGTTCACATGCAAAGCTGGTTTTGAAAAACAATTAACTTGGCTCACTGTCATCTCCAACACTCTCCCCTCTCCTTAATTTCCAGGCAATTCCTTCTTCCACGGTAGCTTATTACCCATCAACTGAGCCCCCCCCCCCCCAGCTCTGTAACCTCATCTCCTCCTACCATTATTTCCTGTGCCCACTCTACTCCATCCATATATCCTTGCTCTTTGAAACTGCCAAGCCTTTGGCACCTCAGTGCCTTTGAACCTAATGTCCCCTCTTACCCCCAGAGAGTCTAGATAGCCACATGGCTTGCTTCTTCACTTCATTTAGGTCTTTGCTCAGATGTCACCTTGTTAAAGACTACCTTGTGAAAAATAGTGACCTCCCTACTCGCAACACTATCCCCCCATCTTGCTTCATTTTTCCTTATAGTACTTTGCAACGTCAGGCCTACTATACATTTATTAATTCATTTGTTTATCTCTGGCCTTCCCACAGTTAGAATGTCACTTCCATGATAGCAAGGTTTTTGTCTGTTTTGTTTCCTGATGATCACCAGCAACTAGAGTGATATCTGGAAAAAGGAGGTAATCAATTAATCTTTGCTGAATGACTGAGTAAATAAATGTGTGCCATCAAATTAACTACTTACTTTTCCATTACTTGTTATGACACTTGCCGTCAAATTTTAGGTGGTACTTCCAGGTCCAATACTAATCAGACTATTGCCATCCAGATATCTGGATAAGCTGTTACAGAGTAGTAGACTGTGAGGTCTTAGCTATAGCCTTTGGATCTGAACTGCTAGGCCTGAACTTCTTGTCAATAAAATGGGAATACATTAGCATGCAAGCCCCAGCTCTCACAGCTTATGAATTTTTTTCTTAAAGTTTTTCACCAATTTTTCTTTAGGTTTTTTTTTTTTAATTTTTTTATTGTTATGTTAATCCCCATACATTACATCATTAGTTTTAGATATAGTGTTCCATGATTCATTGTTTGTGCATAACACCCAGTGCTCCATGCAGAATGTGCCCTTCTCAATACCCATCACCAGGCTAACCCATCCTCCCACCCCCCTCCCCTCTAGAATCCTCAGTTTGTTTCTCAGAGTCTTTAGGTTTTGATCAATTATTCTATTTTACATTATGACATACATGTCACAACACCATGAACTATTATAAATGAATATTTACTCACTAAATCCTACTCTATTAACCATAGCTTAATTTAACTGGAGTAAGCTCTGTAGACTTGAATAGAGCATATTTTAAATTCATGAAATTTTAGTCATAAGGAACAAAGGTTGCCAAACCCAGTCCCCCACCTCACTTAGGAAATTCTTCCAAAAAAAAAAAAAAAAGAAACAAACAAACAAACATACAATAACCACGAAAGTGATAGTATCCATGTATGAAGTTTTTATCTTACTATATTATCTAATTATCTTAGGTTACAATAAGTATTTGAATTTTTTGACTTCCACTGGCTCCTTCCAGTAATCCTGTTAAATAGATGGGCAATAGTCATTGGAGTGGCAACAGTGTAAATGACTGGTTACTTGTGCATACAGCTGAATGGTGCCTCTGTTTAGAGCACTGTTTTGTGCATGTATGCAGATCTGTTGTGATTCAGGACCCATCCCACATAGGGCCCTAATCTACTGCCACAATCCCGTATCCATTACGCATGATTATCTTGAGGGTACCCTAGGACCCAACCCCGTAGACCAAGGCTTTCAAGATTATGGAAAGCCTTGTCTTTCTCACCCATATAACTCCTTAAGAATAAATGACCCCACAGCCACAGCTAGATTCCAGAGGGAGAGCTCTGTTCTTGATTTAAAGCTTAAGTGGACCTAGAAAATCATCTTGAGTTACATCCCAAAGGGGGGACAAACACAGTTTGAATAAAGGAAAGCGGCCCTTCTTGTGCCACCCAGGGGCACATTCCCAAATTCCTTCTGGTTGTTTAACCGCAGCAACGTCAACAACAGACAATTAGGTGAAAGCTTTGAGCTTAAAATTAAGCTGTCAGGGCCAGGACCCATTCCTTCCCGGACTCAGGGCTCAGACATGTTTTAGCAGCCTGCCTTTCCCGCGAAGCCTTCCCTGGCTGACATGTCCATGGCTGGAGTGGGAACCTGAGTGTGTTTCTTCAATCTTGCTAGCAGTTTTTGATCTCCACTCAAGGTCACATAAATATGCACAAACCAATTAAAGCTCAGTTATTATGTCAACAAGGAGACAGTGTTTTGGCACTGCAGCACATTGTCACGCTTTAGTTAAGGAAAAGTAGAATCACCAAAGATGTCTTGTTAGGTGCATTAATGTCATTTACACTCATTCTTCAGATAAGTAAGCTAATTAGAAACAGACTTTAGTCTAAGCACTTCTCATTCAAAACCTTAACACATTTCTAATAAGAAGAGAGGTGAGTTTCCTGCCAAAGTTGTGCACAGTTTTAGGACAATGGCAGGATTCTTTTACTAAAGCTCCTCTTTCCAAGATCATAACTGACTCAGTCATCACCACATCAGGCTGCATTGGTGCAAAATGTATTAAGTGACTGGAAACGTAGGTTATTGCTGTTAGTATGTTTTTCTATGTTGTCTCTTCTCATAATGGCTATGGAGAGAAACATTTACCACAAATCTATTTTTGGCTTTGGTTCTTACTTATCCCCCAGTTTTTGGTTTTTTTTTTTTAATTTTTAAGTAGTATTTTCATTATAGAAAATTTTGACAATGTTGAAAACTACAGACAGGATAATAAAAATCACCTATAACTATAGCATCCAAAAATACTGTTATTTTGCTTTGTTGCATTTCCTTATATAATCCTGTCTCTATACACATATGTTTACATGTATGTCCATGCATTTTTTTTTCCAAAAACTGAGTATAATACCATATATTTAGCTTTGTATTCTGTTTTTTCCAAGGCACATAATGAACATTTTCCATATTTTCCCATATAATTGAGGAGAAAATAAGATTTAATGATATATGATATGATAATATTCTAACATATGAATGTACAATATTTGCTTAAGTAAATTGTTTGAACTTTAACTAGTTTCTAATTTTTCACTATTACAAATAATGTTGCATTGTATATCCCTCTGTATTTACCTTGGCATACATATGAGATTATTTTCATATAGTCTACTTTTAAAACAGAGAAAAATATATACTCATTGATAAGGTCAATGCTTATGAGTCCTAGCTCAAGAAAATTAAAAAAAACAAGAATGATGTGGCCAAGGGTTGGACTATTCCAAAAGACATTCAGATTTTCCTATGGTGACCCTTTATCACTTTGGCCTGGTAGGTGGGTAGAGTGCACTAGGAAATTACAGGAAAGTAAAATTTGCCAGTGAGATTTGGGGGGGGGGGGGGGGAATCAGAGATTAAACTCATGACCTAGACTATTCAGATCTGATGTCTTTGTCATAGCTAAAGACTGAAATTGGGCAGCATAAACAAGGCTATGCAACATGGAGGAGAAGCCACACTTCTAAGCACGACGTGCATTCTTCTACATCCATAACTAAGTATGCACTGTCGATACACATTGCCCATCCATGTATCCATGTCCTGGATCCTCTAATCAGAAACTCCCTCTCCTGTCTACCTTGCATTTTACAATGCACACATTGAAACTCACCACATTTCCTCTGAGAAGGCTTCAATAACCTTTCCAAAAACATGTGGCTACCTCTGAGATCCCATAACATTTTGTGCTGAGAAAGCATTATTTGGGCTGTGCGTACAGATTACTGTCAAACAGTACTCTAAGACAACAGAGACTATATCTTATTTATCTTGGTAGGTCCACAGATTCTGGGATATAGTAGGGATTTAATAAATGATGGCTGAATTAAGGAGTAGTGATTGGGACTGATACTAATACCATGAAGCATGGCCCACTCACCCCTACACAGCCCAACAGTCTCCTTAGCCAATTTTGGAACATGGAAAATATGAAAGCACAGACGTGCATCTTAGTGCCTGGCTCCTCAGGTAGCCCCCACCCCCCCCATCCATCAGTGACTCTGATCACTATCAGCACAGCAACCCAACTCCATGACTTACATGATGATCCATTTCGAGAGACAGTACCTTTCCCTGAATGCCTTATCCTACGCAGAAAAACTGTGGAGTGCTTTATTACCAGTGGACTAAGGATTACCTACATCATGTACATACAAACACACACACACACATGCACACACTTGGACACACAGATACACAGAAACATCACTCATTTCTATAGTTGCATGCAAACATCCACATGCACAGTCCCAGACAAGACCAAGAGAAAGAAAAAGAATAAAATGGGAAAAGCAGAATATAAAATAAAAAGCATAACAAGAAATTATGAATATTTTGTGTATGAGAGATGGGACCCTGAATGGGAGGGGGTGGGTAAACGTGGGGTCAGCAAATGGGACACCAGTTGCTAATTCTAAACAAAGGCAGCCCTGGATGCACAACTTAGTTCTATTTTCTTTTCATCTGTCACCTTACCAAGTGGGCAACCTGGAGGCATCAAGCTGGTCACAAAGGCAGTGTGCAGTTCTTAAGCAGCATCTTTATCAGCTGATTAAGGCAATGATGACAACTTAATGAGACAACAGTAGAAAGATATGACTCTAAAGCAGTGTTTTCAAACTTTAGTGTGCAGGAGAAATGTCTTGGGATCTTGTTAAAAATGCAGATAGCCCTACCCTAAGTAATTTTGATTCTGTGAGTCTGTGGTGGAGGCCAAGAAATGACATTTTTAGCAACCACTCAAGTGTATTCCGTGGTAGGCCTGAAGGCCATTCAAAAAGGAAACACTGCTATAAAGGGAATAAAAAGAAATATAGAAAAGGGAAGAGGCGGTGAGCTAAACTACCTAACGTATCCCAAACAATGCATACTGTGGTATATCACAATCATTATAGCAAATCACAATGATTTACTCTATTTCAACTAAAATATTCTGACATTAATTTTATTTCATTGACTTGAGATAATGATGGCAAAACTTTATATACTTACTTATTTTCTCATGTATACGTTTTATAGTCAGTACATACAGTGCCACCACAAGACCCATGGCGCCTTTGTTATAGCTTCACGCTATGAGCTGCATGGCTTATTAGTGAAGAGGTTAAGAAAACAGTAAGAGGATGGTTTTTCCATTCATTTTAAATACTTCTTCCATGGAGCTTTCCCTGACCCCTCAGTTCATTCTACCATGAGAAAGCACCCTGTAGGTTCTCAAAATGGTATTTGTAATACTTGAAATTACTAGCCCCCACTCTGTCTTGCTCACCAACTAGAAAGCTCCATGAAGACAGACTCTTATCTGTCTTGTTCAACAGTCTATGGCCAGCATCAAGAACAATGCTTGGCACATTTTAGGTCCTTAAAACTTTTGCTGAAGAATGAATAAGCTTTATCTTGAATGATGAAAATCTACCTTAAAGATAATTTGGCTAAAAAGAAAATCATAAAATAAGAAGCTTGGATTAATGAAAGAATGAATGAACTCTATCTTGACTGATGAAAATCTACTCTAATGACTTGAAGGACGAATAATTAAATGACAAGATACTAAAGATTGAAATGATAAAACAGGCATGGTAAGGTTTCCCCTGACAAATCCACTGTCACCTCTTTCGTGGGCCATTTCTTTCCTTCCTACTCAGTGCCAAGTTGGTAAGAGGTGAGGGATGCACCAGAGATCGTGACTGGGGAGAGACAGGCTGGCCAGCAACATCAAGGTGGATCTCATCCACAGGTAGGAGCTGAGCCGGAGGCCATACCAGAAGAGCTGCATGCTAAGCCTTGTTCACCTTCCTGAGGGGTCCTGGGAGATGCTCTGAAGATGGTCTAAAGCCAATGCTTTAACTTACAACAATCCAGGTGTCCTCCATTGTTTCTGTCTTAAAATGACCCCTTTATGCCTCCAAGGCTCAATTAGGACCTTAATGTGCATTAAAGAAAGCTTCATCCTCTCAGCAATCTCTGGTTTACTGCCCAACAGCATAATTATGTTTGCCAGGTGGGAAAAGCATAGTTTTCAGGGACAAAGCCCACTTTTTTAGTGTTTTGGAAAAACTTCCCCAAATATTCTGATATACTCTCTTGGTTAGGAGTTTAGAATTCATGTCAACTTGGCATCAAAGAAGAGATGACATGATCTTGCTAGCTATATAGTCATCCTGAGAAAAATCAGGTTCTCTGCCTTCTTTGTTCTATCTAAGGTATACAGAATCAAGATTCAAGAGTGGTTTTGTCTCTGTACCTGAACAATCAGACTTTAATAATTCGTTCTGCAGCTTTCCTCATATTTGCAAATTAAGACCTAATCTTTAGAGGAGCTTGAAAGCTTGAAAGCTAGCATACCTGGATTCAAATTCTGGCTCTGCTCTTTACTGGCAATATATCCATGAATGAACAAATTAGCTGGCCTCACTTTCCACATTTGTAAACTTGAGATAATGGTAACAAACATAATAGGTATAATTCTGTGAAAATTAAAAGAGGGAAGGGTAAAAGTACCTTGATCCTGGCATTTAATAAGTATTCCATAAATATTACTTTCCTCTCCTATTCAGTTTCTCAGAAAAGGCCTGTTTGCCTACAAGGCACTCATGAGCATTTGAACATTGCGAATTCTGCAACCCTTCTCTAACAGGCAGAAGCACTGTCCCACGACACACCAGTGTTTCCCAGTCCAACATGTCATGCTTTTCTTTTCCTTAATGAGGAAAGGATTTCTCCACTAAGAAAAAAAATGTTTTTTATTGTTTGCATCCCATCTAATATTTACCTTGTATTCATATTTTCTATTTCTAAGTCACAAGTTAAGAGATAAAAAGTACTATCTGAGTAGGCTTGTATGTAAGTACAAACATAGACTTTCTACTAGCATACCTGTAAAAAAAAACTTTTAAAATAAACAGAAACACAAACAACACCTTCAGTTCAAACACGTATGTGTCTGTTCATAATTAAATGTGGTTAATGGAGCAGAGTGGTCTCTCATTTGTGAATTTTAGCAAAAAAGTTAGAAAATATGGGGGCAGGGCTATTAATGTAATGAGAATAACTAGTACATGTATCATGCTTTTGTGCCCGGCACTTGGCTGAGTGGTTTACATTAACTATCTGCTTGGATTCTTATAATAACGTTATGAGTTAGATGGGATCATGGGTATTTTACAGGTGAGAAACTTGAGAAAAGGAGGCTAAATCACTTACCCAAGATCACTTGGCTAGTCAGTGGGGAGCCAGGGCGCGAGCCCAGTACCAATGGGCCCAAAGTGCACATACAGTATATCTATGCGGTATCCGCTTCCCAAAGGCTTAAACATCACTGATGTAACCAACACCTGATCACCCAAGGGGCATGGTCTCAGCATAGGACAGCAATAATCTGACTCTGGGCTGACTCTTACTGTCATGGGATGAATTGGCATAGGATTCTGGCTGGCTGCTGGTGAAGCCTGTCCCTTAGAAATGGCACATCCACATGTCCAGAGCATGGTCCAGAATTTTCCAGAGAGGTGTCCATGGCCTACCCACTATAACCATGAGAATAATCATCCTTGTGTGCCTTTGGTGGGGGTGGGCGGAGTGGACAAAGAGAATTAATCTGGCATGGGGAAAATCTCTTTTTTCCCCAACAGATAACAAACTCCAATTACTAAAACACACACACACACACACGCACACACACTTCTAAGTCACTGATTTTCCTTCAATAATCAGTGCCTCACAACCAACATGTTACAAACCTGATTCCCACATTCTGAACTTGAGCTTGGCACTTTCAAAATTTCCTGTCACATCTATTTTCAAGGTTCACATGGCAACACTGCTTGTAAACAACTCAGCCCTTACTAACAAAATGTAAGCATAAACCAGGCTGTAATGGAAGACAGTAAACACATTTTGAGAATGGGAAGAGAAAGATATACTTCCCATCTGACCTGTTTGCAATTCCGATCTTCACACATCATGTGAATACATTAGAAAAGCAACACCTTTTGAACAAGAATATGCATAGCAAATGCTTCTAACAGGCCAGGACAGATGGGATGAAATGATCTTTTTCTTTCTGATTGAGAACAGTAGTGATGACTGTTATGCTACCCTGGTTAATAGCAGAGCCATTATTGTCGTAAGTAAAATGAAATAATGTTTATGACAACATTTCCGTAACTCTTTTACAATTGCTCTGATTTGAGATTTAAACATGACTGTGAGGGAATTTAGTTCATTATTTTCATGCTCAGCAGTAAAGAAATGAATGAAAATTGCATTAGGGAATCCGTTTCCCTAATGGTGTCTCACATGGGTCCTCTCCAAGGTGGTACAGCTTAGGGAGGTTTTCATAAGGAAGAGCGGACGGCAGCTTTGGTTTGAACCCTAATTGTTCAAAGTAACTTAATAGCAGCCACTTTTCTAGAAACCTTCTGATTTCATACAAATCCAAATCCAATTACGTGGAGAGGTTCTAATAACTAGTTACATGAGGCCTTTTTTGTTATTCTTGTTGTTTTCTGGTACCTGGGCAACTGCTTCAGGCAACAAATTCATGTCTCTTATAAGCAATTTTTAGATTTTATTTTTTGACTACAGAAGAAGCCCTAAAGATAAAAAACAACAGTTGCAAATCAAATACCAACACGTAAATCAGTCCTTTCATTAATAACCTGGCAATTCCGGAAACAGAGTAGGTGCAGGGAGGGAAAGAGCATGGGTAAGGGCAAAACCGAACATTTAGACCCAATCACAGGATGAAGGCATGGCCAGGGAATCACCATAAGGGCATTTAAATGGCAAACAGACTTTAAGGTTGTTTTCATTTTTGCAGAAGAAGCCTTGGTAGGTAATGCATTTTAAAGGGAAGGCATTCTGTCACAGTCCATTAGAATATGTGAAAGGAAATAATATAGACAGATCTTGGATCTGAAAACCCCTATCCTATGCTCTTCTATCCAAAGATCATGTAATGGTTAAGGACAATGGATAACTAAGTGTTGCCTATTCTAGATAAAGACAATAAACTGAGTAAATTAGAAAAATGTTACAAGGTTAAGTTTAAAGTTTCTGCTGTGACTGAGGGGGACTAGAATAGAGATCAGTTTAGAAAATAAATATTTTTTCTAGAGAATTATATTGAGCAAAGTAATTCAGAGAAATATACAAAAAATGGCCAGAAACACACAAAAAAATATTCAAACTATCTAGGAAACAGAAAATAAAAGAATGAGGTAATACTTCTTTTCCTAGCAAAAAGATTACAAAGAACAATGATACCAGTATTCGGATAAAGTGTGGCACATCAGGCACGTGCATATGCTACTGGCAGGAGAGTCAACTAGTACCACCTTTCTAGAGTGTGATTTCAGAAATTTGGATAAAATGGACTTATCCTTTGACTCAGTAGCTCCACAAAGATGTGTTCATCTGAAGATTGTCTGTGATAGCAACCACTAGAGCCAAAAATCAAATGCAAATGAATAGAGGGTTTTAAATAAACTAAAGAACAACATTACAATGGAATAATAACAGCCTTTAAAAATTATGTTGAACTGTATTCACTAGCATGGAAGGTAGCTCACAATGTATTTCTAAGTGAAAAGAGCAGATTATGAAACAGTATATCCTACACTTACTATATCTAGACATATATCTAGACATATATATATACATATATCCTACACTTATTATATATACACACACTTATGCACATATATATGGTAAATATATATTTAGATAGTATACAACATAAATAGCATACATTTATATTTAATATAATTTTTATATATGTATGTAAATATATACATATTCTATATGCTTTATATATAATATATATAATATATATTTTAAATATATATATCATATACTATTTGGCTTCCCTGTGTTTGCTTACGAGAATCATTAACCATTATTAAATAAGGAAATCCCTGCTGTTACCCATCTTAGACCTTGCAATAATATTTTCCATATGGGTAGCAATTGATTATGAACTTTTGAAGTCTACAGTTTTGAAGATATAAGTCCTCTTACTTGGTTTTTATATTAGAAATCAATATGCTTTTCCACCATGGCTTCTGCCACCACATATATTTCTCTAAATAGGTAAACACAGGTCAAGTCATTTTTTGTAGGAGGCATAAAAGATGATAGCAAACTAAAATTTATTTTTATATTTATAAACTCATATTTATGAAAGAAAAATATTTAGGTAAATATCTAGGTGCAATAAAATGTTAATATGGTTATCTCTGGATTGTGGAAATGTGTTAACTTATGTTATATATTACATATTGACTGCCTTCGGTTAACTTTGATATTTAACTTTGTTCCTTTTGGTCTTCTAGTCTATGTACTTTATTTAGCAAAACCAAAATGACCCAAGCAAAACACCAGTAACATTAGATGAGTGCTTTCTTCTCAACTGCCAATGGTACTCACTAGAGTCTAGGTGAATGTAGAAATATGCTCTCCTAGGGAAAGAAAGATAGAAAGATAATTCTCATTTGAGGGAAATACAAAATCACCATTAGGCAAATACCACAGTTGCAGGCAACATCCACTAATGGATGCTAAAATCAATGTACAGATGATTAAGGAGAAATAGGATGTTAACATTAATTCAAAGTATCTCCACCAATATAATTATCAACCAGAAAGAAAATTTGTCATTCTACAGTGGAGAAATCTAGCAGGTATAAGGTTAAAATCACCAGTAATAATACATACAGACATCATGTAGTCATGATATAAAGCACTGAAAAGGGTTCAACATTATGTCTGTGGTATTCTTCCCAAAAGTGCATAACCTCAATTGATTCATGAAGAAAACCTGATAAGCCTAAGTTGAGAGACACCATACAAAATAACTGGCCAGACCTCATTAAAAGTGTGAAGGTAATGAAAGACAAGAAAAGAATAAGAAACTGTCACAAATTAGAATGGACTAAGGAGACACAAAATAACTAAATCCGGACTGGATCCTAGAACAGAAAAATAACAGTAAAGGTAATTTTTTTTAAAAGCTGGTGAATTTTGAAGGGGCACATGCACCCTAATGTTTATAGCAGCAATGTCCACAATAGCCAAACTATGGAAAGAGCCTAGATGTCCATCAACAGCTGAATGGATAAAGAAGATGTGGTATATATACACAATGGAATATTATGCAGCCATCAAAAAATTAAATCTTGCCATTTGCAACAATGTGGATGGAACTAGAGGCTTTATGCTAAGCGAAATAAGTCAATCAGAGAAAGACAAGTATCATATGATCTCACTGATATGAAGAATTTGAGAAACAAGACAGAGGATCATAGGGGAAGGGAGGGAAAAATGAAACAAGATGAAACCAGAGAGGGAGACAAACCATAAGAGACTCTTAATCTCAGGAAACAAACTGAGGGTTGCTGGAGTGGAGGGGGGTGGGAGGGATGGGGAGGCTGGGTGATGGACATTGGGGAGGGTATGTACTATGGTGAGTGCTGTGAATTGTGTAAGACTGATGAATCACAGATCTGTACCCCTGAAACAAATAATACGTTATATGTTAATAAAAAAATTAAAAAAAAAAAGCCAGTGAATTTTAATAAGATCTGAAGTTTACCTAATAGTATTTCACCAATGTAAATATCCTAGTTTTAGGGGAAGCTGGGTTAAGGGTATAATTAGTGAACTGTCTGTACTATTTTTGCAACTTTTCAGTTAAGTAGTAAATTATTTGGAAATGAAGTTTTTTAAAATGGGGGGAAATTGCCATGCCTTCCTTCTGAATTTGATTCTTGTTCCATAGATGTCAAAGAAACTTTCAATTCTTCACATAGTTTTCTATTTTATATAAGCACAGACGCACCCCGCCTGAGTCTTAACAATATAGCTAAGAGAGGCTTTTCACAATCCATAGTGTTAAATTGATATGATAGTGTCTCCCACTGTTTTAATGGTGTCCTCTAATCAGGAAAGGGCTTTCCCGGGCGCCTGGGTGGCTCAGTTGGTTAAGCGACTGCCTTCGGCTCAGGTCATGATCCTGGAGTCCCGGGATCGAGTTCCGCATCGGGCTCCCTGCTCGGCGCGGAGTCTGCTTCTCCCTCTGACCCTCCTCCCTCTCATGCTCTCTGTCTCTCATTCTCTCTCTCTCAAATAAATAAATAAAATCTTTAAAAAAAAAAAGGAAAGGGCTTTCCCGCTCTCTGCAGAGTATTAGAGAGGAAGGGAGGGAGATTGTGTTATTAAGCCTTTAAAAATAATCCCATTCAAAAGGTTGAGAGTGTTTATCTAGTCATCTCTGTAACTATCACAATATAAATGCCCAGTACCTAAAGAAGTACTAGTCACATAAATTTGTGTTGACTGGTGAATAAGAAACATAAAACAATTCTATGCTCCATCTCCCCATACTGAAAAGGTAAAAATTATTTTTCCCATAAAGAACTAACACTTCAAATTTATGTTCATTAGATTATGTGGTCATTTCTTATAAGGAAAACACATAGTCTTCTAGTAAGAATGAACACAGTAACACATAATTTATTATAACAGGTTCTTTGTAGAGGGAAAAAATGAAACATATAGACCTCTTAGTTTTGACTCTGAGATTGTGGTTAATGACCACATTTCTTCACTCAATAAATATTGTTGCATGATGGCTGATGAAATAAATGTATTCCATTATCTATCCCTAAAGTATCTAGGCAAAACCCTATGGCCATTATTCTCTGCATCCCCTCCTCCCCTTCCTAGGGCAGCTCCAAAGTCTGCAATCTAGATGATACACAGTTCTGTCTTATTTGACCTAGAAAGAGACAGAGACTGTAAAGATGGGGGTGAATCCCTAAGACTGTACTAGGTACTCCTTATCAGAAGAGCTTCCCCTGATTGATTTAAGTTTTTGGGACCCAGGAGCTAGCTAGCTAGCTAGCTAGATATTAATAGATATTAATATATTAATTATATTTTAAAATTTAATTTTACCTAGCTAATGCTGTGTAATAAGAGATAGAACCTTGTTATCAAGTAGTTTTTAATTCAGCATAGAGGACAAAAATAATACTTTAAGTTAATCACAGAATACATAAATATCAGACCATGTAGTGGGGTCAATATGCCATCCAGCATCACAGCAAATATCCACATATTGTATTACTGCTTTCTATGTAACAGGCACTGCCTGGTATTAGGAAGATAAAGACAAACACACACAGGGGCACCTGGTGGCTCAGTCCATTAAGCATCTGCCTTCGGCTCAGGTCATGATCCCAGGGTCCGGGGATCAAGTCCCACATTGGGCTCCCTGCTCAGCGGGGAGCCCACTTCTCCCTCTCCCTCCACCTGCCATTCCCCCTACTGTGCTCACTCTCTCTCTGTGTCAAATAAATAAATAAAATCTTAAAAAAAAAAAAAGACAGGGCGCCTGGGTGGCTCAGTTGGTTAAGCGACTGCCTTCGGCTCAGGTCATGATCCTGGAGTCCCGGGATCGAGTCCCGCATCGGGCTCCCTGCTCGGCAGGGAGTCTGCTTCTCCCTCTGACCCTCCCCCCTCTCATGTGCTCTCTCTCTCAAATAAATAAATAAAATCTTAAAAAAAAAATTAAAAAAAAAAAAAGACAAAACACAATTTCTCTACTCTCAAGGAATTCACAAGTCTAAAGGAGAAGTTAGGAAATTAAAAAAAAAAAAAAAAAGCAATACAGGGAGTGAAGTGTTAAAACAAAAGAGAAGGCACTTAAACTCTTCCTGGATGTAAGAAGGAAGAATCTGGAGAGGAGGTGATGTTTGAACTGAGACTTAATGGATGAAAGGGAATTTTTAAAGAAAGAACACAGGTTGGGAGAAAGGGCATCCTAAGCATAAAGAACAGCAGGTATTAAGTCAGGACAGCATGAAAAGAGGTAAACTGTAAGGAGTCATAAAATTTGTGGGTAACTGCAGCCTCTGGTACAGAGGGAGAAGGGGGCAGAAGTCATAGCTAGAAAGGCAGACCAGGGCCAGGGCAGAAAGGACCTTTATGACACACTGGGGAGCTGAGGCTTTATGAGATAGATAATGAGGAATCACTGCATATTAAGTGAAACTGAGTGATATAATTTTGGCTGCTGCAAAGATAAAATATGGAACAGGGCAATAGAGAAAAGAAGACAAATCAGAACACCATTGTGTATTATTAACAGCAGGGCCCTTAGGGTAAAGAAGGAGGATTTCAATGAGGACTGGAAGGTTTCTGGCCAGACTGCTAAGTGGATGGTGCAGGGCTGAGAAATGCAGACAGGGATCTCATGAAGTCTCCCTGGATATGGGAGCTGGAGAAGCATCCCTGCAGATACACCTGGTGAATAGTCAGAGAAACTGGGGCAATAGAAAGGCAGAAGAAATGAAAAAAGGAAACAAAACAGAACAAAACAGGGCCTAAAATGGTCTAAAGCTGTGCCAACCAACACGGAAGCCACTAATCCCATGTGGCAAATAAGGCCCTGAAATGTGGCTCCTCTGAATGAGATGTGCTAGAAGTGTAAAAACACACCTGATTCCAGTGATTTCATTTAAAAAAATAAAGTATCTAAAAAAAATTAAAATTAAAATTAAAATATCTCAATAATCTGTATATTGATTCTATGTTCTATGTTAAGATAATAATATTTTGAAATACTGGATTAAATAAACACATTATTAAAATTCTTTTCATCTGTTTATATTTACCTTTTTAAATATAGCTCTTAGGAAGTTAAAATTACGTATGTAATTACAAATGTAGCTTGCATTGGATTTCTGTGGGACAGTGCTGGTCTAAATAGTCTTAACACTGTGGTAGGGTTTAAGGATGTGACGAAGAATGCAAGGCTAGTGTGGGCACATGTTTGAGGGTAGAAGCTGTTCAGAGACTGGGAAAGGGAACAGAAAAATCAGAAGTACTAAAGACATGATCAGTTATCATTTTGACAGGTCATGGCGAGGAAAACAGCCTGGATAGAGTAGACATGCATAAAGATGGACACATAAAAAGAAGGGAATTCAATTACGGGGAATAATGAATGAATATGGCTAAAAATGTCCACAGTGTAAAACAGAGCATCTGGCAAGGGTGGCATCATGATGAGAACAGAGTTTTAGGAAGAACCGTAAGTCATTGGTACACAGGATGAAATAGAGACAGAGAGTGACTGAAGACAAGAAGGCAGAGGGAGCCGTGGTTGTTGTCTAGCAGTAAATGATGTATTTGTAGAGGAGGGTTAAGAGAAGGTTAAGAGAAGAGGAAAAGGAAAACCTAAGAAAGATGCCTAAGCAAGAAGGGATGCTGTCAAGTGCAGGTGCCATGCCATCTAAACCGGAGCCCATCATTTGCAGCGGCC
Organism: Neomonachus schauinslandi; assembly: GCF_002201575.2. Lineage (NCBI taxonomy): Eukaryota > Metazoa > Chordata > Mammalia > Carnivora > Phocidae > Neomonachus > Neomonachus schauinslandi. The sequence continues at coordinate 87,499,386 of NC_058411.1, read as the reverse complement.
GGGCCAACGTTACACTCAGAGCTGAGACATCAGAGACATCAAGCCACACCACTTCTCCTGCCTTAGCACACATCTACGAGGTGCCTTATTGCATCAGCACTGCTGAAGATGGCAAGCTGCACAGTCTTCTTACAAGAGCTTCAGGAAACAGCAAGGTCATTGAAGATAGCTCCATAATTAACATCCATCACCTGGACTATCTCCTGCGGCTTTGAGCTGCTGCAGACATTTGGTTTGCCTCATGTAGACACAGGAGAAAACCCACCAAAAGAGATTTCCCATAAGCAAGGAAGAAATGTGAACAGCCTAGGGTAATTCTTGACTTTTGTTGTTAACTACTGTGCAGGGGGAGAAAAAAAAAAAGTGATATATGGATTTTTTTTCATTCCTGTTCTCTGTAATTTTAATGAGACCCAAAGTTAAAGTAAAAAGATTCAAATTTTCAAATCCAAAAGATAACTTTTAATTTGTAAAAGAAATGGAAATACATCTTTCACTTCAGGGTAAATATCACTGCTGATCTGCAAAATGACCTGATTCTAGAACTGAATACATCAAAATATATGTTAAAAAAATCCACACAGCTCCTCCTGCAGGCATCACATTAAATCCTCCCATGATCCCCTGTTGGCTCCAAAGCAGATTATATTCAAGAATCAAAAGGTGAAAACACTTGATGAATAAGGGTATTAAAATGAATGCTGTGCCTTTGAGATAGCAATTACATTAATAACTTCTCCTGAATCCTTAAGAAAAAAAAAAAGTTAGCTTTCACAAAGGGTGTCAAATTGAGTATATGTACAACTAAATCCTACTTTACTTATATAAACTCTTTAAATGGAGGAGAACACGTTTATGCATGTTACCTAAACCAAACGATCAAGGCATTGCATAAAGGGAAAAATGTGTAGATGATGCAACAAAAGTCAAACTCTTTGGGTCAATTCTTCCCATGTCGTGCTGTCAGGAAATCTTGAACAGGCAGCAGTAGGACAATGAGGTCTTTAATGAATGGTCGTTGGTTGCAATTCCAAATTAGATGCTATCCCACTTTGTTTGGAATTTTGCCTCCCAAGCATGCATTGTATTGTAACTTTATTCAGAGTTTGGGCCAAGGAATTAGGCAGTATGTGATATAATCAATCCTAATCAAGCAAGAAATTCTGTACTCAACTATGGCCATAACGCCAAGGTAGGGATATTCTCATGATTTTTTTTAAGAAAAGGAACAATGGAGGAACTATAATTTATGGGTCTATCTTCAACTTCTGCTAATCATGCTCAGGTATTTTTTTTTTCCTTCTCATTTTGTCTCAGTCCTCTCATCAATTGTGACACAGTGTAATATTTAGAAAGAAACTGTGTGATCTTAGGTCTCAGTTTCTTATAGACAATATGTGGAAAATACCATCTCTCCTTATAGGATGGGAGTGAAGATTAAGCGAGATGAAAGTGTCTAGTATACAGCAGATTCTCCATAACAATAATAACAGCTATTACTATTCAAAGAGTATATAAGTTTTGGTAAAAAAAAAATCATGACCTATATTTGTATGCATTTAGAGCATTATTTTTGCCCCCAGGCAATTCCTTAGGATTTTATAAACTCCTTCAAAGTAGTCTACAAGTTGGGTAAACCATGGGAGCAAATGTGAAAAAAGCAGCTGGCTCATTTCAAATGAGTAATATCCTGCTTACATGCTTACTTCACCAAATGTAGAAACTGGCCGAAACACAACCTGGACCAGGAATCTAACATCCTTTTCATCATCGGCCCCCATAGCCTCTGCAACTTTTAACTTCTCTTCCAGTTCACAGTTATGATGGGCTGTATGGCTGTATGGTTTCTAAATGTAAGCTGAGCTTGCAGCCCTTTCATCTCTAAACCAGGCTTAGGTATGTGGTTTTGTCAGGACCAAGCAAACAACTTGTCATATGAAAAAGGTGCACTCCATCTATCCTTCCACTTTGACACAGATCTGAAAGGATGTGTTCACAAGACTCTTTCTTGTACTACTCAAATATCAGAAATTTAGAAGTTTGGGGCACGTGGGTAGCTTAGTCGGTTACATGTCTGCCTTCAGTTCAGGTCATGGTCCCAGGGTCCTGGGATTGAGCCCTGCATTGGGCTCCCTGCTCAGCTCCTCTGCCCCTCCCCCTGCTTGTGCTCTCTCTCTCTCTCTCTCTCTCTCAAATAAATAAATTAAAAGCATCTTTAAAAAAGAGAAATTTAGAAGTTTGTAAGTGAGAAAACTGAAAATGAGTGTAAAGATGAACCATGTCCCCTTTGTTTCCTACAGGCAGTCAGGGGTCCTTCTGAGAAACATGATCCTATATTGCCCTTAGGAATGATATATTTTGTAATTTTATAAGCGCATCTCTGAAAGTAAATGTCAATCCAGTAGTAATGCTGGAGGGGCAACCAGAGTGTTGTACTTGAAAGATGTTAAGGGATTTGGTAGATGTGTGTTTTAACTTTGGCTATATCCATATGATGCCAGCCAATAAATGACAGAAGTGAAAATAAAAATTTCCAATGGGCTAGCTGTAAAATTTTTAAATAACTAGAGCAGACTTAGCTGTTTGATTTTAGTTTCTGTCTAAAATAGTTCCACTCTAATGGAGAAGAGTTACACTTATATCATTTCCCCCCATTAACTCTCTTTCTACAATTATAGGAACAAAAAGGCAAAATTTGACTTCAATTTTCTGCCAATGATCACTACGGTCTGTTCACAGAGATGCATGAAGAGCCCAATCCAATACCCTGATGCCATTGCCAACAGTTATGTAAAAGCACCTGAGTCATTTGTCCAAAGATTACTCTGAGATATGATTATGGAACTATTCTGCCAGTGAAATCTTAGAGATTACAGGTAGAAGACAATGTTTTAAGACCCAACAGATAAGGAAGGGTAATTGTAGACATTATTGAATGCCTACAATATGTCAGAAATTATGCAGTAAACATAACTCTCATTTAATGACAAGATGACACATTCTCATTAGCACAACAGCAAATTGAAGTCTGGAAAAAAAATGGTCATTTATAAAACCAGCATATAATGACTAGGTGGCAGAGCTGGGATTTGAACAAAGGGTCTTTGCAGCTATATAGACATACACCAGGGAGAAAAGACCAGTTAGACCAGTACTTAAATACTGGTAGATTTTTTCTTTGTCTTCTTAACTTTCTACAAAATATGCTCTGAAATGTATAAGCTTAATAACAAGTTGTTTACCTCTTCACCATCTTGGGGGGAAAAAAAAGTAGCCAGGTCAAATTCTGACACATTTTTGCAGGCAGCAAACATGCAAAAACTCATCAGAACTTCTCATCATAAGATTCTTGATTAAACTGCTACTGAAAATACTCTTCGATCAAACGAGTATGTTATCACATTAGATCCCTTTTATGTAATTCTTGTAAATCATCTTTGAGAAGATGGTTTCAAATAATGAAGACTACTTAGCATAACTGTCATTTTGCAAGTGAGTCATTTTTTTTACTTGTGAGGAAATGAAAGATATTTTGGAGATGAGGAGGAGATATTGACAAAAGCCACTAGAACTGCTTTCTTCTCCTTATTGTATCCCTTTTACCTAACTGTTCAGCTTATAACAAGCAACTAGCCTTGAATGAACATTCTGTTCATAGTGACAGTCACCTTCTTTCCTACTTTACATTCTGAAGTTTGGCCACTTAGCTTTCCCAGTTTTGTACATCAGTGAATTTCCTGGAGACCTCAGGGAAAAATCTTCTCATAATTGAACTGAAAAAATTCATAGTACTTTTCCTTAGGCCTAGGATTAAGCAGGAGTTGGCAGGGAAAATTGAGAAGAAGAATTCCGGGGAAACCTACAGTTTCATCACCACCCATCTCTCAAATGTGTATCTCATCTTTTTTTTTCTTCCCTAGATTTCCTAGCACATAATGATTTGTTCCTAACAAAGAAAAATGACAACATAAAAGACTAATTCTAAGAGGTTTGGTTTGCCCAAATGATATCATACATTTGCAGTTAACAAACTGCTCTAGCCTAAATGTGTAATAACAGAGAATTAATCAATAATAACAGCTAACATCTATTGACTATTCCCTATTTGTAGGGCACTTTTCTAAGTGCTTCACATATAATTAATTACATCATTAATCCTCACAACAGCCCAGTGAAAGGAATGTTATTATTATCCCCATTACACACTTGAGGAAATGGAAGCACAGGGAATTTCAGTTACTACTTGGGTCACACATCTATTTAGAGATGGAACCAGGATTCAAATATAAGAAGTCTGGCTCAAGTGCTTGTGTTCTTAAATACCACAATACACTTCTACCAGCAAAATGGAATACGCTCATAGATAAGTTGTCTTTTCAAAAAATATTGACCTGTTTTTGCAAATGCAAATATTCTTATCTATATTGAGTTGCAAAGTCACATATCTTCTATAAATTATATTGGAGAAGGGTATGTATAAAATTTGTTAGAAAGGAAAATATTAGTGATTGCCTCTACTTGGTGGGATTATGACTGATCTCTATTTTTATTTGTGTATACTTGTTTATTTATAACTGTATTATCTGTTTCTTTTTACAATGAATATACATTGCTTGCATAATTAAAACAGTGGGCAGGGGGAAGTAAAAAACAGAATTCCTAGAAGAGACCTCTATACCAGAGCCAGCCAGAAGATAAGTTACACTAAACCTTGACTCTTCCTATTGGAAGTCCCACCTACTTATTTCAATAAAACCTTTCCTCTTGCATAGCACTTTAGGATCTACAGAAAGTTTCCAAATGTTATCTAAGTATTATCCACCAGAACTCTCAGTTCAATTTATTATTCATTGTGACATTGTGACAGAGAAAAGAGGAAGGCCAAGAGCAGGTGCTAGTATGAGGGACGTAGAAAACCGTTTGATGGCCCAGACAGAAACAGACTGTAAAAAGACCCCTTTTGGGCAAGCAGCTCATCTTGGCTGCCTTGGTGGCAACTCAATCTCAAAGAGTATATTGACCTGGAACTTCCATGTGGTCAGGTAAAGGTCAGAGCATGCAATGCTTTATCAAAGCAGGATTGTTATGATGGTGGCAACAAAATTGGCAAGTTAGGAACATTCTTCAGTAAAATGTTTCTCATAAGAAAAAAAAAATACTACCTTAAACTAATTCTATTTAATTCACTATAGTATATAAATTGCTAAAACGCAAATGGAATGAGACAATCAGCACTGAATTACAGCATTCTACAATATCAAATAGTTTTACCATTAGTTAACATAATCTAGTAACTAAGGAAAGAAGTGCTCTTGTTTCTCTTTTACCAGATGATGCGATTTCTGGGGTAATGACAGTAGAGTGGCTTGACTTCTCTCAAAATGTAGCTTTGGTATGGCTCAAGGAAGTGTAGCTAAGCAATCAGTGTCATGTTTCCCTATAGATATTCTCCTGGCTTTGCTATCATTAAGTCATTCTATGGGCCACACCCATGGCAATTCACATGGCAGTGCCACACCAATCTATCTACTCACTAGTCACCAACCCAATGAGAATGATTATAGGGGAAGGACTGCATTATATTCTAACCCAGTAGGCCAAACTTTAAGACACATAATAATCTTCTGTAAAGTTTATTTAAAATGTAGATTCTCTAAGTCCTACTCTTAGAGAATTCAATTCAGTTGGTCTAGGAGAGTCCCATGAATTTGAATTTTTTAATAAGCAACCCAGATGATTCTTTCTAGCCTTTATGGTAGACTTAAATGAAAAACAGGTGCTCATATAACAATACTCAGCCTATATTCTTGTTTGCCTTATATATTCTCATCTAAGTATGAATAGAGATGGTCAGGGTGAGTCTTTCAGCTTTGCCTCATTAATAATTCAGCAGAACTGAATATTGTTGTTGAATATATTTGAGTGATTGCAAACTTGGCAGGTCTTGTAGGCAAATTTCCTCCTGTACTTCACATCACCAGAACAGCCTTAGTCATCAGCACTACAGTAAAATACATGTACTTGAGGGCAATGAGGTGTGAGGTGATAGTTCAGATAAGAATCTTGTTTGCACTTTCAACTCAAATGCAACTGAGGAAATAAAAATACGCATCCATCCTCAGAATAAGAGAATGTCTAGCAATTTGAGATTCACAAATAATGAGAAAATAAAAAATACTACATTGCATAGCAGAAATTTAAGATAAAATGTGGAGGATTCTGGACTAGTTTGAAGAAATACCTAATATAGACAAGAAGTAGTTCTGTCAAAATCAATGTATGATTGACCATGTCTTAGTTTGTTTGTTTCTGGTTTCTTGGCCCCTTTTCTTGAAAGAATATGTGCCTCTACATTGAGCAGAATAATGTAGACGTGGCATGCTCAGTTCAAATCAAAATGAGAATAAATACTAGGCCACCTTATGGACTCTAACAGAAGCTTTTATACACAGAATTCCCAGAGGTGCTATTTATAGCATGACTAAGATAACATGACAACCTCTTTCTGGAGAAAGAATGTGATTTACGTATACTTGTGGAAAACTTGTGCTAAAACACTATAGCTAGTCTGAATCTCTCGGGCAGTGTATTTAAACGTAATATCCTGCACACTCACTCAACCTTGCATATACGTCGTTTGACGTTTTTTCCATGGGATCTGACCAGTCAGAGAGTGACACAAGGGTAAGGGACATATAGGGGTGAGTGGGAAAGTTATTTTGACATGAAGGGAGGTGGCAAAAACTAGCCTGAATTCTCAGGTGTAAGCAGTTCAGGGTCCCATCATTGCCTGGTCTTTCCTGCAACTGAGAAAACAATGCCATCACCAACAGTGAGCTTGAACTTGTATAGTGAGTGACATAATTCAAAGGGAAAGGCTTATACTTCGCCAACATTCCACCAAAGTCTAACAATTCTTTATTCACCCAATAAATATTAAAAGAATATCTACCAAGTGCCAGATAATGCTGGGAATGTATAAGCAAACAGACAAAAATCCTGCCCTTATGAAGCATATAATTTATGACAGAAGAGAAAAAGCCAAGAAAAAAATGTCAGATATATGGTGCATCCAGTGGTGATGAGGATCATGGAGAAAGACAAAAAAAGAAAGGGGTGGGGAGTCCAAAGGTGGACGGGGCATGTTTTTAACAGATTGTTTAGGGAGAGTCTCACTAAGAAGGTGACAATTAGGCAAAGACTTGAAGAAGTGAGGAAGCAGACCATGTGGAAGTCGTCAGGAAGAGCATTCCAGGAAACGGGAATAGTAAGTGCAAAGGGCCATGGAGATCATGAGAGACCCTGAAAATGTCAGCATCTAAATCCGTGGTGTGGCTTCACAACATAGGCCTTGACACCTATCCTGGAAATTAAAATCTACATGTAATAACGGATTGTATAGTTGAGAAATGTGCTTTCGGTAATTCCACAACTTTATAAGAGAGCAAGGCTGTGGTGAAGTTTGGCGTGTGTATATCTTTGAGAATCTTGTCAGGCATACTTTTGTTCCTATCTCTTTCCTTTTTATCCAAGAAAAGACACATTCTCATATGAATCTGGAGAAGCAAGATGGATGAAATCGAGATTTTTCATCTGCCCCAAAACAACCAGCATAAGCACCGGACCAGCTCAATTTCCAGAGTGGGAACCATGTGTTCTTGCCATCAATACTTCTGGTAAATTACGCTATTTTCTACCGTGAATTCTTTCTCTATAGCTGCTGTAACAAATCACCACTTACTCAGTGGCTTAAAACAACACATATTATGTCTCAGTTCTGGAGGTCAGAAGTCTGACATGAGCCTCCCCAGGCAAAAATCAAGGTGTTGGCAGGATGGCATTACTTTCTGTGGAGACTCTGAGTAGGATCCTTTCCCATGCCTTTTCCCTATTCTAGAGGCTGTCCATGTTCCTTGGTTCTTTGCTCTCTTCCTCCCTCTTCACAGCCAGTGAGGTCAAGCTGAGTCCTCATATCACATCATTCACCTTGCTCCTTCTCTGACTTTCAGACTCCCTTCTGTTTCCCTCTTCCACTTTTATGGATCCTTGCGATGACACTGAATCCATCCAGTAATCGTGGACACCCTCTAAGTCCCAACTTAATCACACACTGAGTCTTTTGCCATGTAAGACACATATTGATAGGTTCTGAGGATTATCAAGTGGACAAATTTGGGGCCCATTACTCTGCCTAACATGGTATGTTTTCCTCTTTTTTCTTTCTTTCTTTTTTTTTTCACTTTTCAGGATGTGATCAAATTTTTATAAAGAAGTTTGCATTAGTCACTGAAAACCTGTCAATGGACAGAAAGTCTTCTTACATATGAGCAGAAACAATTTTCTGGGATAATAGTCCCTAAAAGGGCAGCGCAAGACTATAGGACCTTAAAAAGAGGGAAAAAAAAAAAAAGGAATGAAAGAATTAAGGCAACCATTGCCTCTTTGGATATTCCAATAATGTGTAAACTGGAGCATATGAATTGACCACTGTGAAGCTCAGTTTTCTTCAAGCAAACTATTGGGCTGTTATGAAAAATAGAGGGCCACCCGTATGCCACCTGGACTGACATGGCAGTGGCCAGCACCAACCACTTATTTGGCTGTTACCGGTTTTGTCCTTATCATCATCAACATTTTTTTTCCTTTCACTTGCTTACTGGTTCCTCTTAATCTAGTCTCTGAATAAAAACCTAGATTTTAAACTATTTTCCATGTAAACTAGTCCTAGATATTGCATTTGACCTAAATAAATATTTCTGCTTTTTTCTCCTTTAGAGTTTGGGGGACTCTTGAACGCACTATGCAAATGAAATCCACCCAAAAGCCAAATCAGTATGCTATGGCACGAACCCTGAAGCTATTTTTAAGAGAACTGCCCTGCGGTCACTGCCCCTTCTCTTTTCTTCCCTCTCACAGCTGCTGCTGAGAGGGACAGTCACCTGGCAGAGAGTGGCAGCAGCAGCTGTCTGTACAAAGAAAGGCTCAGCCCAGCAGCCAGGCTCACGCCTCCTGCTGAAGGCAGCCAGTGAGCTCAGATCAGGTGAGTGGCACATTTAAGATCAGACTGCCCCTAGGGCAGCTAGACACCTGCCTGGTGACCTTCAGGGCCACTTGCCTCTTCAGAAAAGGTAAAGGGAAGCACAGCAGCTACCTATTGTCACTTCTGCACTATTTCTGCTGAGTGTCGAGTTCTTCTCTCATATTGGTGTTAAGCTCCAGATGCCTCAACACCAGATATCTAATATGGCTAGTATCTGACATACCACACATGGACCCTGAAGCCTCTGCACCCTCTGGCGCAGACCCACGTTTAGACTCATGTTAGCACTGGAGTTGGTGGAGGTCTAGCTGTCACTGTTTACACTGGTTTAGCTCTCTCTCACCTTTACTGACATGAATCATAGAACCACTGAATGCTCAATTTGTGCCTTAGAGATCACTGAATCCAACCACCTAATATGAGGGATAAGGAAATAAAGGTCTATAAAAGGAGAGCGTTTGGCCCAAAGACAAGACTTGGAACCCTGCTGACCTGCCTCCCAATTCACTTTCTATGACACCTCCCTCACTCATATTCTGAGTCCATGCAGCTTGTTGTCTGTACCTGCTTACTGCATGGAGGGAGCAGGTGATTAGCCATGTTATTTTCAGAGCTTACTATTAAGCATTCCTTTCTTGCAGATAAGAAGACTGGAGGAAATAAAATGCTGTAGCCCTCTGCCAGTGGTTTAGAGCGATGGCAAGGATCATCAGAAACAATACTTCATTGAAGATGCAGCACCATGGACTGGGCTTGATGGCTGCATGACATATAACAGCTGTGTTGGCCTAACTAGCCTTTGGGAACTGTACAGAAGGCAGATGGGTGGCAGAAGGAAAAGTTGGTGAGTGATAGAGGAAAGGCAAGTAAACATGTTCCTCAACCTCTGTGAAAAATGCATCCACTATTTCCTTGTTCCCAAACATTCACCTACCACTGATTAAAAAAGTGAAACCCAGAGAATGGGAGCCTCAAAAAAACCCACAAATCATCTCAAATGTCAAACCTGTCTGTTCTATTAAAGGAACACCTAACTATATAAGTAAAAAAGGAAAGAGTTATAAGATATAAGCATGTGTGTGATCCAATGGCAGGGACCATGTTTGAGTCAGGATTTTTTCTTCCTTCTGGTCCTCACCAGGTCTCTACAGACACTTCCAGGACTCAAAGCTGTGCTGTACACATAACAGGCACTCAGTAAATGTTTTTAACTTGACAGCATTCTTTTACCCTCACCTAAAATAGGAAAAACTCTCAATTTCTCTTTCTTATGATTTTTCAAGTGGCCCAGTTTCACTTGGCACTACAGACAATCCAAGAGCAATCAGCCAAGAATGAAATGTCCTAAAGACTGGGAAAGCAGACATTAAAAACACTTGCTGGAGAAAGTCCTCAGCATGAGGAACAGGCAAGCTCTGCAACCAAGCCATGGCGGGCACAGACCAGGCAGAACACATCTGGTCCCAGAGCTTCGATGATACCATTACTCTGCAAGTTTGCTCAGATTAATCAGAATCTCCAAATCTTTTGAGGCTCCCTAACACCCAACTAATAGCTACATCAAGGATAAATTTATGCTAATCTGTTAATAGGCACACCCCATAGTCATTAGGTGAGAAGATTGGCTCCTCTATATGATTGCTAAGGGTTTCTTAAATAGAGAACTAATGGAAATGTCTTTAATAATTCTCCACATTAACTCTGTATTGTTTTTAGTGCTCACACATATATGCCTGCAATTTTTCATCAAGTATCTGCAGAATCTTATTATTTTACAAATGGCTTCTGGTAGACCGTAGCTTCTGAGGGAGAAACAGCTTTTTAAAAAGACGTAAGTTATTCAAGTGTATTTAATAGATTCCACAGAGGGTAGGTTGTCATCAAGAATAACAATATAAATATTTTGATTTATCTAGAACTCACTAATTATTTCCTTACCAGTCCATATTTTGGAGAATGTCCATATAAGCAGAATTTACTTATTTTCATCTTCATTTAACTAAAAAGCCTTCCTGTAGTTCTGACTGAAACAACTGTTATGTATTGGCCATGCAGATCAGCTTAATTTCCTTGCCAAAGGTAAATACCCCAAAGGAATCCAAAATTATAGTGAATGAAAATTTGGATGGGCACCATTTGTGCTTTAATTTGGGTAAAAACAGTCTTCGAAGGTTATGTGCTGTGAGGGAGACTTGGCTTATTAAGTAGGCTTGAGGTTCCTAAATAATTGAAGTTATTCCAAGTAGACTGGATTTTGTCCCAAACTGGTTATTTCGTGTGGACATACACCAGGAAATAAAATGATTAGTCTGAAAGCAACAGTGTGCCTGATTGATTTAGTCTCTAAGGACCACATGATTCATTTATGTGCTGTGTCATAGCTAGACCAGCCCCATGTCCACCTGATACCCACCCACCAAGCAATCACCTCAACATCTCCCATCCCAACCTTCCCTCTGCACCTTTCTTGCACACCCCTGTCTCCTGTCTGAACTTTCTTCTTCACCTATTCCACTGGTTCATCATGGCCTTGGGCAAATCACAGTCTCTCTGATACAAAGTTTTAAGGTTATAAAGTTAAGGACACCTTCATGGATGCCCTAAGGAATGAATGAGATAAAACAGGTAAAGCAGCACAATGTCTGAAACACAGTAAATGCTCTATTAATGTAAGTTAATATCATCATCATCATCATCATCATCATCCTCAACAATGACCACAAAGTAAGGCACAGGGTAATATCATGGTGATGGAGGAGCTGGGCACAGAATTGGATTTGGTAACTGAGAGAGGGTTTGGTTATTGAGAGAGACGCTAAGGGAACCCTTGCAGATGGAAAAGGGTTATAAGACTGAGGCCTGAAACCTGACCACAATCTGAACTCTCACCAGCCCTTCAGCCTACTGGAACACAGATGTAAAAAGAGAGTTGATAGAATATTATGCTGGCATAATGGGCCATTGAAAGGCTTGAAGTGAATGTTCTATCCAGTGGATATAATCAAGTCATGAAGTCACACTGCCTGGAACTCTAAATTGCATCTTACTCCATACCAAACAGTTGTTTCCTGTAGGTAGCTCATGCTGCAAGCTGTCTTAAAGGCCTCTGGTATTTTTTTTTTACCTCCTCTTTATTAATGCTTACAATAAAGGTTATGTGTGCCCAGTGAGAAAAAGAAACATTTTGTCTATACTAGGCTGAGCTTTGAAATGTCCAAGTTGGTCCACCAACAACCACACCTAAGTGCCCTACAGAGCCATGTAATGGTAGTCAATGCACAATCTTCTTCCTAGTGCAAGCTTTGCCCCTCATCTCTGTGGGTCCTGGGCCAATCTCCTATGAGCCCTTATCACCTATTCCCATTGCTTATTGCTATTGCCTTTTTCATTAATTGCCCCTTTGAAAACGATCCTATTAGAGCATAAATCAGATCATGTTGCTTCACCTACATAAAACCATTACACTTTAGAATAAAATCCAAAGTTCCTATCTATAAGCTGCAAGGGACCAGCATGCTCTGGCCCTTCTTGACATCTCCAAACTCATCTAGGACTCCTCGATCCCCAGTACCTCCACTGGTTTACCTTCTGTCCTTCCAATATGCCAGCCTCTTTCCTACCTCATTTGTGTGTGCTTTCCTCTCCACATGTAAATGTTTTCTCCATTGTCCCCTTGAGGCTACTTGTACTCATCTCAAATGTCATCTTCTCAGATGGGCTTCCCTGATCATCTGATAAAAAGGAACCCTTAGCTAATACCACTGGAAACTCTCTAACTCAACAGTATTTTTACTACCTTTAGAACTTTTATCACAGTGGGTACTCATTTTGTGTATTTGTTTACTTATTTAGTAGTAACTGTGGTTCTTTGTGAGGAGGAACTTCTAAACCACTGCTATATCCACAGCACCCGGGCCAGTGCCTGGAACAGAGATACAGATTAAGTATTTAATAAATGAATAAATGAATGCTTCCATCAAGACTTTCCCATTTTATGCAAAACAACATGATGTTTCACAATTATGCTCACAATCTCTTTATAAACATTTTGGTGAGATAGTTATAAGATCACACAGAATAGTTATAAGATCGCATAAAATAGAATGGGAGGGTGAGAGGCTATGGACTCTGAAAAACAAACTGAGTCTAGAGGGGAGGGGGGTGGGGGGATGGGTTAGCCTGGTGATGGGTATTAAAGAGGGCACGTTCTGCATGGAGCACTGGGTGTTATGCACAAACAATGAATCATGGATCGCTACATCAAAAATTAATGATGTAATGTATGGTGATTAACATAACATAAAAAGAAAAAAGAAAAAAAAAGAATAGAATGGGAGGGAACAGAAATAATGGGTTCTATAAAAGCGCCAGAGAATCATTGATTAGAGCTAAATCACCTGGTGATGGTTGTTTAAAAGAGTGTTTCTGGAATCTTGTACAAGAAACAAAACTGAAAACTAATAAATATGTGTAGGTAAAATGTCAACTTTATAAAACAATTGAGATATCATAAAAATGTCTTATCCCTTTAGGACCTAAATATTCCCAAGACAAACACGTATTTTTAAATGTTATTATTCCTTTTTAAAGAATCTGATTCTGAGTTCCACTATGCATCACTAATGATAACCTAATCACCAAACTGGCTTGCAAGAGGGATTCTGGCTGAGGTTTGTGTGTCCTTGAACAGGGAAAATACCTCCTTTCTGATGATTCATTTTGAAAAGTGGGAAGAAATTCTCAAAATGGGCTGAGAACTGTTTTGGGGGAAAGAGAGGGCTGTGTTATAATTGCAGTCTTTTAATTTCCTTTTTATAGACAGAAATGTAAAGATGATTTTTAGAATTCCATTTGCTTCTCTCCCTTTCCACCCAACCACGTGCCTATCAATTCCCCTTACTGAACATTGAGCTTTAAAGGGATGCAGGTGTTAAAGCATATTCATATGGAAAATGTTCCTCAAACATGGTCCTAAATTATACTTGGTGACCAATTGTGTGAATATTTATGGCAGAGTTTGCTCATCCATTAAAGGAAAGAGTATTTTTCCATTACAAGTCTTGTATCTTGATTAAACACTCACCACATTATATTCTGCCTTTCTAAAGGAATCCTCTGTTGGACAGTATATCTAGTACATATCTTTACCTTTACATTGTTATAAAATATGTTCAGGCATATAAACTGTTTTTTGGTTAACATTCCCTCTTGCTTTATTTTCTGTTTCACCTACACAAACTTCCATGAATGTATAAATGTCACTTGATTATCTGGACAGGCTCAGCTGCATATGCAGCCATGGGTTTTTATAAGTGATTAATTTTCAGCATGCTGAAGTTGTATCTAGTTTTCATAATGGTATAAAGCAAATATCTATTGAAAAGGAGGCAATAGGGGTGCCTGGGTGGCTCAGTCAGTTAAGTGTCTGCCTTCGGCTCAGGTCATGATCCGGGGGTCCTGGGATCAAGCCCCACATCGGACTCCCTGCTCAGAGGGGAGTCTGCTTCTCCCTCTCCCTCTGCCTGCTGCTTCCCCTGCTTGTGCTCTCAGTCAAATAAATAAGTAAAATCAAGAAAGAAAGAAAAAGAAAGAAAGAAAGAAAGAAAGAAAGAAAGAAAGAAAGAAAGAAAGAAAGAAAGAAAGAAAGAAAGAAAAAGAAAGAAAGGAAGGAAGGAAGGAAGGAAGGAAGGAAGAAAGAAAAGGACGCAATATGGTAGCACCTGCTATTTCTGAAGGCAGCCATACCTTGGTGAACTCAGTTTAATTGCTATATATACGCATATACATACACAGAGTCGCTTATCTACCCATCTCTTCAAAAACTGTAACTAAATTGTTCAGGTCTGTAGTTGTTGTGACCTCCTAACTAGATAGCAAGTCTTCTTACAGAAAAACAACTAGGTAAAAAAAATCAGGGTGGGCTGGGGAGCTACCAAAAGCTGAGATGCAAGTCCTTAATTAAAATAGAAAACTTAATACATGGACTGCCACCTTGAATATTAGCATAAATATGTAATTAAATCAGAAAACTGACACCTGGGCCCTGTGGGGTCAAGAGTGGTTGAGTGGACCTGCCTGAGAAAAAACAGTACCAAATTCCAACCCTAAGGGCCAGCAGAAGGGCAAGAGACTAGTCATGGAGACAATATTAGACCCCTATGTATATAATGGGAGAATCTTCCAGGTGTAGAGCTAGACACAGAACAGATTTGTG
The DNA here is from genome assembly GCF_002201575.2 of Neomonachus schauinslandi. Lineage (NCBI taxonomy): Eukaryota > Metazoa > Chordata > Mammalia > Carnivora > Phocidae > Neomonachus > Neomonachus schauinslandi. The sequence goes on along the minus strand of NC_058411.1, from coordinate 87,484,132 downwards.
ACAGTTATCTGAAAGGCTAAGAAAAAAACCCTTAGCCAAGTTCAGGAGAAACAGTATCTTCTGCAATTTGGTATGGCCCCCAACTAAATGACTTTTAACTGTGGGACCAAGTATATATCAAACTAAAGTTTTAATGTAACCCTGATTAGATATGTACCTCATTCTTAACTCTGTGCTTAATCTAACATTTTACTTTTCACATAAAAATCATATGGCCCATTACAAGCATCCTGTACCTGTTTTTGAATACAATTCCTAAATCACTGTTTAAAGACCTCCATTTCTCTGCCATTGAAGTTCTCCCAGTCTTGCAAAGTGTTTATTTCAATGGATAGGTTTTGTTTACTCTCCCAAAGATCTACCAATAATTCTTCCAAGAGTTTAAGCCTATAAATTAATAGTGATATTAGGCTTTGAAAAGGACCAAGCTATGCCAAGTCATGTGCCTATTTGGGGGGTGGGGAGCAGAGTAGAGGAAGGAGAATATCTTCATTCTTCAAACCGTGGGATCTTAGCTCCCACTGAAGATGGGAAAATAAGGTCAATAATTTATATTTATCTAACCTATAATTATCAAAAATAATTTCTCATTCATGATCTCACTTGATATCTCACACAAGTAAAAATATAACAAAGCCTTTTTTAAAACCTCCTTAAAAGATGTACAGTTACATTTATTTTCTTTCGTTGTATAGTTGGCAAAACTGCTACAGAGAATACAGGCCTTTTGGCCAGTGCGTGAGTGACTGTGACTCCAAGCCCTATGTGCCCTTTCCCAGCCCTGTTGTCTTTTTGCTACCCTTGGTTCCTCCTGATCTATTAACAGCCTAGGGCTAGGCTAAGGCTAAAAACTGTCTTAATGATTCCTTTCAAATTGGAGGCAACAAAGACAAAGGAAATATTGCACAAGAGAATGAAATGTTTCAGATTGTATTCCACTCCGGGCAGAGGATAAGAGACATGAAGTTGTCCAATATTGAGATGGCTGCTTCCCACCTCTGTCTTTGTCAATTGCTGGCAATAGCTAAGAAGAAAAGAATAAAAATTTAAGCAATATACACATTCCACCCTATCCCTAATGTTTCAGCTACAAGCAGGAAGGAAATGAAGGTCTCTGTTAAGTAGAGAGGTAAAGTCCTACAGGAAGAGACCCAAAAGCATTTTGCCAAAAGAGTACATTGAGTTTTATCTCGTTTTTGTTTTTGTTTTTTGTCCAAGACAGAATCATCTCATGATTTACAACAAAGGATGTCCTCTTCCTACCACAAGAAGAAGCCAGAAAATGAGAAACAACACAAACTCTTTCTATAACATTTTTAATTTTACTTTTTAGTTTCGAGATAGAGATTTAAAAGAACTAGCATTGTCAGAAAGCAGGGGGAGGGAGAGAGATTCCTACAGTCTTTTTTTCCCCTCAGAAGTATAAGGTTCTTCTTAATTTCTCCAGTAGTACAGGGCTCTCAAAAGTACTTTCAGAACACAGTTCCAACATTTCTTTTCAGGCAGTTCTTAAGAATGTTGGAATGTGAACAACAACAACAACAAAAAACGTTGCTTCAACTGTAGTCTTCCCTCTGCATTTGGCCCACAAGCACTGCTGATGTTGCAGAATAAATACCAGCGACACCATGAGCAACTTGAAAAAAATTGTTCTTTTTGGACTGACAAAGTGCATGTTATGCAAGACTTAATTGCATACACTTCTTTACACACAGAGAAACAGCACAATGGTCACAGAACCAAATCCAATGGATTGAACACATTGGGCATTCTAATTACAGAAAACTGGGCATTCTTACCATAATTGTTTATAATAACCATATCCACTGTGCTGCATTAAACCAGTTCTGATTTTAGGACTTAAGCAAACTAGACCCAGACACACACACTGATTTCCAACTCCCTATTGCCATTGTAGACTAAACAACTATTGGTCATTAATAAAACATCAAGATGAGATATAAATATACATATCCCCCCTCTCAAAGATATCATGGCAAAGGCCCTTACACATAATAAAACTGTTCATTGCATCTCTTGGAAAGACACAGAGTGCAACCATTGTGCCTGTCTGGGACCTAGCAGTCCAGCTTTTACTAATCCAAACCTTAGGCCACTAAGCCAACTCTCATCACCAAGGAAAAGTGGTGAATTTAGGCCATTCTGATCAAAAAGACAAAAATGCACAATTGTAAGGGCAGACAGCCCAGAATAAGGCCAAGAAAGCTCAGTTAAGATTTAGAACAAGAAAGAGAGTGAAAAGCTACATCAGAGCAGGAGGCTACCTAGGGTGGAAAGAGGATGCTCAGAGGCCAATGTGATGAAGAGCATTGCTGGAGGAGCCTGATGAGTTCATGAGGGGGAAGGACTGGGCAGGCAAGGAGGCATCTATTCTGCCTCTATTACTGGCATGCTCACTCTCAGCTTTGATGCTGTGACCGGAAAAAAAAAAGCAACCACCAGGCTCCCAAATTAGACATTTTTCCAAGAATTGAGTTATTCTACTCCAAGACTGAATTCAGTAATCTCAGAGAGAGATGCAGGAAAATCAATTTCCTGATAAAGAAAAAATATCTCATCAAGAGCACTCTTGGGAGACAGACTGCATGGCCAAGCGAACGGGTCCCGATACAAAGGAAACAAAGATTGCCAAGCAACATGAAATGAATAGCAAATATTTAAATTGGTATATCCATCCACTCAGGAAATGGGGTTTTAATGAAAAAGCTATCAAAACTAATGATAAATATTTTCTCCATCTAAGTCCAGTCACCCTTCATTGCTCACCCTGTAGACAGGACCCAGACCCTGGCTTAAGCTGCCAGTCTACACGGAGCTATGGTTCACTACTCAAATAGTGCAAGGCTGTTTGACCTCATTAGGTTTGTTTGTCTGTCTGTGTGCAAAGAAATATCAGACCTTCGAACCCCTGCAGTGTATGCAGCAAGCTAGCTCCCAGGTCAGATCTCAGGGCCCAGTTCATCAAATCCATGGTTTACAAGCTTTCATAAAGGTCCTAAATGCAATCATTGTTTCAAAAACTCATCTGCTTAAAATAAAAAAGGAAAACATTGCCAGGAACTGCTTAACGGAAAACAAAAACTCATTTGATATTTTTTTTAACTTTTCCCATCAGCTGCCAAGTAAACTTATTAAGTTTTTGCTTTATGAGGAATCATGAAACATGTCCAAAAGCAATTTTATATAGCCAGTAGGTATCAACCAAATACACTGCTATTCACTTTTACAGGTGTTTTTTTCCCTATATCCCACTGTAAACCTTTCAAAAGGAAGATACCACATCTTTTATACACTCCTGTGTTTTCTGTCACAGTTCCCTGAACACAGTGGCCTTTCAATCAATGTTCAATGTTCAATCAATATTCCCAGGAGTGAAACATTGCATTTTCCAATCACACATTTATCTGTTTTACTAAAAATAACATGAATTATTTATCCATTTTAATGTGTTCTTCCTACACCATAGAAGAGATTTCTTCACAAATAAAAAGTAGAAATTTTGTATATGTGCACACATACAAGATTTCTTTTACAGGGCTATCAACAGGTGGAACATAACAACTTGATTTCACAGGAGAATAGAGGCCAAAGTTTTGCTTACTATTGCATACTTTGTTTTGACTTGGGATGGAATGAGAGACAGAGCCAATATAGCTAAAGACTGATCTAGCTTCGACAGACATAATCAAACACAGCTAGAAGCCTATCATGATGTTAAGATATTATCAAAAAATGATAATGGTAAAAATAACTTTCTAAAATAATGTCAAATGTGTGAGTGGTGGAAGGTATAGAAAGGAAATTATTTAAAGACTCTACATATTGGGGGGACAGTAGAGTGGCCTGTAAGGCAGAGTTAAGTGTTTAAGAGTAAAGATACCAGTTTAAAAGGAAGGGATTCCTATTCCCTAAAACTCTCATTGAAAGAAAACCAGGACAAATACTTCAAATAAAGGCAATTGGTTAGGAGAGGAGAAAAGGATAAAACAGACAACAATACGGGCTCAATACCATCTCCAATCAGGTTTCCCCCCTATCGTAGATACCATCTGTGAGTGAGAGTCCCATGCTAGATTTCTTAGCCTCCATCCTCAGTCCTCATTTCATGGGAATGGGTTTGGGAATCATGTGTGTTAGGGCGCTGGAGAAGATAATGAGGCTTCAGATAACCAACGTAAGACCTTGGGCACCAGCTCAGCTTTCTCCCCTGGCTGTAAGACGTGATGCGGTATGTGAGATAAAGAGGGGTTAAGGAAGAGGGTTGGCAAAAGCTGGAGCAATTTCCGGGTCACCTTTGGTGTAACTCTGTATTTTTATTTGTGGTACTTAGGAAATGTAGCTAAAGAATAAGGAAGGATTTGTAAGGTGTAGGGACACATTGTTGAGTGAATGGATGGACTGTCACAATATCCTGGATGGGTCTCTACTGTAAGAACTTTCACACTGCATTACTCTTTTCACTGGCTCTCCTCTCCATGAGGACAGACACCCTCTCTTGTCTGTTTCACAGCAATAGTGCTTGACTTAAATAAAATGTTTAATCATTTAAGTCATTTATTTCAATTCATGAATTTATTTGCATTATTGTGACCAGAAGGCTCTGGGATCACGAGAAATATTTGAAAGTGGTGGACACAAGTTTTGGGATGAAGGTAATAGCTTATAAACAAAAAATACCTTAATGTGGATAATATCAGAGGTGCCTGTGCTCTCTGGCTATTTTAGGAAAGAGTTAAAGGGAGAATACTCTAAAGTATGCAATTGTATTAGTCAGGTTTGCCTTGCTAACAAACAATCCCCATACAAAATACAGGTTTATTGCTCATTCATGTTACAAGTTGGACATAGTTTGGCTATGGCTCTCCTCTACCTCATTCCAGAACTAAAGAAGCAGCCCAAATCTGAAACACACAGAGGGAAAGAGCAAAGGTCACGGTGGCAGAAACACAGTGCCTCTAAAAGCTTCTGCACAGAAGTGGTGTGGGTTACAACCATTCACATTCCATTGGTTAAAGCAAATAATTTGCCAAACCTCAAAGTCAATAAAGGTAGGAATAAATAGTCCTCTTACAGGAAACTGGAGAGTACATAATTGCAAACAGTAATATATCTACTACAAGATACTTCTATAAGATATGAAAAAAGACTATGAGGTTCCCTTGGCTTCCTGGATCCCAAATGGGACCATGGCCAAAGAAGGGTTCATTTTACTACTACAGCCTTCCAGGTCCATAAAGTTTGTATCTGAGTACCAAAAAGGCCAATGGAAGATCAGTCCTAGTCACTGGGAACCACAATGCCCTCCTGTTTCTTTTGAGTCAAGACAGAATCATCATTAAGTAAATTCACGGATCTCTGGCTTCAGAAAATGCTGCAGGTCACCACTCAGAGTGCATACCTTCTCAATGATCGATTCCTCTGGTGGTTTTATTCTGAAATGTGAAAATGGGGAAAGCATTGGGCACAGTAAGTATCTGAGTTCCAGGAGTGAGTTCCTTCCAAATTTCTACTCCAACCTTGTGTGTAAATATTACCTACATGGGACAACTGCTGAAGCTTGTAACTAACCAAAGGCAATTGACAAATTTTGTGCTTTGAAGTTCTAAAGTATTTATTACAAATGACTCGCAATATCATGACATCTAAGCACTGCATGTTTTCAAAGACATGGAGATAATGAATCAATGCTCCAGTATTCAATGATTCAATGACTTGTGAAGTGTTTCGATCTAAATTTTTAGGAATTACCTCTTTAATGCGGCATCAAAAAATTATCTTGAAGCTGAATTACTGTGTGGTTAGACCTAGTTCTTAATATGAAGAATATTATGCTGTGGTCCTTTCTCCCAAGGCTCTGAGTGAAAATGTAAAACAGGGGCACCTGGGTGGCTCAGTTGTTAAGCGTCTGCCTTCGGCTCAGGTCATGATCCCAAGGTCCTGAGATTGAGCCCCATATCTGCTCAGCGGGAAGCCTGCTTCTCCCTCTCCCACTACCCCTGCTTGTGTTCCCTCTCTTGCAGTCTCCCTCTCTGTCAAATAAATAAATAAAATCTTTAAAAAAAAAAAAAAGAAAATGTAAAACAAATGGAACAAATGTTTTACTTACTCTCTGTACATGTGTGAGTGTGTATGTTTTTGTTTTTCTGGTCCCACATATTGGCTACATGTATTGGAAAGAAGAAGACTAATGGAAGTGTTAATTCATGAAGGTGTGGTCATTTTTATTACCTTATATTGATGTCTCAGTCACTTGTTCAAATAAGTGAAGCATCACTAGCACGGTAGAAAGAGTATTCAATTTAAATTTGAATACATAATATATAAATATAATATGTATTTATATGTAAATGCAAACTTATAAATATATATTCAAATACACATTATGTTATATACTTATATTTACTAAACATAAATCATGTCCAGTGACACATATATAATTTGTATCTATTTAATTTTAGATTTTAAAATGTTTTTATTATTATTAATGAAAAGACATATCGTTTACATTTCAAGCATGTTATTCTTCTATTTACGTAGAACTGGACAATTTTCAATCTCTCAGTTTCTCCATCTCTCTTTCATTTCAGTTAAATTCGATGGACTGGAAGTTAAGTGAAACATTCTCATTTTACTTACATGAGAATATTGCATTATTTTCAAATCTGGATTAGTGCTTGACATGCTAAAGGTGACATAATGACCCCAGTGAGCTTTGGGATTATAGCTTTGGTTGCAATTTTTGCTTTTTCTGCAATTACTGTTATGTATACACCTTAACCTGAGATGTGAATGTACCCTTGTATTTCTTAGATGAAAAATACCTATGTCAAATAGGCAGCATGTTGTAGACATATTGCAGAGGTTCTAAAGAGAAAGTCATTTCTTAACCAAGTTCACGAGGAGATTTTTCTTTACTTTTGGGTTATTGTGCTGCCCTTTCCTTTTACACTCAGCTAATGTATCTGAGAGAAGTCTGTCTTTCCCAGACAATTATTTCATTCCTCCCAGGACAAAGCTATAGCGACCCACCTTCTAAGGATCAGCCTGCCACCATCAACACTCCCGGGATTGACTACGGAGAGGGATGGGTATCTAGAATGTGTGGGGCTGGGGCCTGAATGCTGGCATTCCATTTCTTCTCTTATCTTTGTACCTGTACCCAATGCCCAGGTTACCCCCTCCCAAGGTTTTATTTATTTATTTATGTGTTTGTTTATCTATTTATTTACTTGCACCTCTATACTATTAGTATTTCCTGTGAGATCCAGCCTCCTGCTTTGTGCTTCTGAAGTTTCTGCAGGGTTGAACACACCCAGCTGTTTCATCTACCTCTACAGAAACAATATCGTCATCCCAAGGGAGAACTGCCATTTCACAACCACTCTAGCTTTCCCCGAAGCCACACTTTTTTCCTTTCACTCAACATTTAATCCCCTTGGCTCTTTGTTGCCACACTGCTTTAGAAGAAAAATTAGATTATAATATAAATACTGAAAAACCAATGTTCTAAACTGAATTTAACTCACTTTTTTAACGTTCACTTTGGAATGATCTGTTTGTGCCCTAAAATAAATCCTCTCTGATATTTGATTCTCATTTAATATTCACCTTGGTTGAAGCTTCTGGGTGTCCATCTCTCTCCAACCTCCCTCCCTTCAACTCTTGGTTGCCCAGCAACCTCAAACAGCTGGTTGCCCAAACCGGAAAAGTAAATGGGATTAACTCTGGAGGAAACTAACTGAAGGAAGCATCAGTATGCTCCCAATCAGAATTCTTTCAATACTAGCTGATTAAGTTGTGCTTTGCTGTCCTAAGTAAGAATGTGGACTGTGGAGTGTACAGGTGGAAGTATTGTCACAGACTTGAAGACACACAGCAGTGGTGACAGCAACTACTTACTATATAATAGCATTTAACAAGCCATAGTCCTCTACCTGCAAAAAGGGGTAAAGTTATATTACAAGACTTTTGCCCACTTTTCCTCTCATTCCTGTATTTATGCATGAATTCATACATTCATTCACTCACTCCCTTATCCAATCCGGTTACGTATTTATTGAGAGACAGCAGGCTATTACAGAAATTCTATGGACTTAGGGGTGAACCTGACATTGGTTTCAATCCTAACTCTATCACTTTCTAGCTGACAATGAACTAATTTTCTTAAATTCTCTAGGTCTTCATTTCAACATTGGTAAAATCAAGTTATCAAAACCTACCTCAAAGAGATATTCTGAGGATTAAGATGGAACATGCAAAACAACCACTATAGTGATTTGGCCAGATTAGATCTTCCACTAATTCACTTTCTCTTCTACTACATGACATCAGAATGTGGGAGAAAAATTGGAGGTGTGTTAGCTAGTTTGTGGCTGTATTTCAAGCATAAAGCCAAGACAAGAATGGAATTTTATCAGTAGTCATTAAGAGGACTGGGCAGATATGAGACATCTTTTAATGAATAGAATAGGGTGAATGATACATCAGTAGAAATTGTCAAAGGAACCTCCAATGTTTTGAGACTGGATAATCTCAGAGAATGGTGGTGTCATTAAGGAACTAGCAGCCAAGGAAAGGAGGTTAGTCTGTCAAACAATTTAGGTTTAAGTACTGGAGGCAGAGCTGACCCTGGGTAGAACAATGAAGGGCATCACCTTGACTTCTATTTGCCTCGTTTCCACTCTGCTCTCAGACACAGCTAACTAGAACAATGGAGAAGGAAGGGGTAGGTGAAGAAACAGTTGTATTCAGCTGGAGTTAAAATAACCTAGGCTGCTTATATGAGCTAGAACTCTGACAAAGATTTAACATCAGGCTTTTAAACAATTTTCAAGATTCTTTTTCTCAGAGCAAAAAAAAAAAAAAAAAATGACAACTCCTTTCTAGACCAATTCATGTAGGCCATATATAGCCCCTAGAACTTCTGTGTGCTGGGAAACTTCCTCGGGGTATGGGGCTCCAGAATGTCTGTACACAGGAAGCACCCACTCAGAACCTATGTTCTCATGTTCTCTGCTGGTCAGATGAGTGGATTTGGGGACTGGATAAAGAACCATGAAGGCCAGACTAGTCCAATCCAGAGTTTTAAAGTTCAGACAAGTCCTTTTAGGGACATGTATTCTGAGTGAGGCACCAATGCTGATATGTAGTATGGAATGATGTAGCCATGAATAAGCCCAGCATGGCTGTTGTTTATTATCACTCATAAAAGTGATCATAAAAACTGCTTCTTTTTGAAAATGGTCATCCAATGAGCTACAAAGTGTTAGTAAAAATTAGAGAGGTAGTTAATAGGAAAAGGATAACCTGAAGTGTACATCTAGGATAGAAATGAGATTGGAAAGAAAGGCAGGAACCTGTGCAATGATTTTCCCATTTGCAAATTCGGAGATGCTTGAAGGACTACTGAAAGAGTGATAAGGTGTACAGGAGTGGCTACCTGATAATTTCATTCCTCAGGATGAGTGATGCTTTTTGCAATTCTTCTTCTCTTATTTACCCTTCAAAAATGCCCTAGTTAAGTCTATCCACTTTTCATCTGAATAATAATAATATAAAAAGTTCTATGGGGGACAGGGTGGTGATAATATGCAACACAGATTTCAAGAGGTGTGCACAGTTTCAGGATCTGCCCTTGTAGTAGGATGTCCTGTTACTTTCTCTTTCCCCCCCCCTTTTTTTCTTTTTTGAACATCTATAATCTCCCAAATGTTTTCCTGTATAAATAAAAAAAATGTGAACTCCTCTCCAATACAGTAAGAAGCAAGATTTGTTACCCGTATTCTTTTTCTTCTACCAAAGACAGAGGCCATCTTTGTAATCTGTCCCTGCTGGAGATGATATATTTCTTCCACTCTGAATCAGTCACTGGAAAAATAGAAAAGTTAAAAAAAAAAGAAGGCAGAAAATAGGGATGTTTAAACTATACAGAATAAATAAATTATTCAGTAATATTAGCCTCTCAACTACCTGCAAAGCTTTCTTTGTAGCTGGCCTTGTGAGAGAAAAGGTGTTTATCATTTATTTAATACACATGGCTGCAGCCTAAGGAAGAAAAGTTTAAAAGTAATGTCAACAGGCAAAGGATCACACTAGGAGTCATCGAACTCACCTTGCATTCCTCCCTGAGGCAGAGCTGACGTGAATTCATTCAGGGCCATTCTATTATTCATGCAAAGAACTGTCTATCACAAATGCAATATGAAAAGGAGGTGCACCCCATGAGAGGCATGAAATATCATCTCTAATAACTGGCAGTTTAATTCCAAGATTTCAAGACTGCTCATTTAAAAGTACCTGAAGCAAAGTTCTAAAGCACAGAATGATAAAGGAAATCATTGCTGTTATACTTTAAGAAACCATGTCTTATGTCTGCTAGAAAATACAAGAAATTGGGTTAAGAGGAAGATATGAAAAATAATGCAAAAACCGACAATGGAAAGTCATGGCACCCAGTGCCTCAGAGTAAGAAATTTTCATAACTCTGGAATACATTCACTAGGATATAGTCTTTGTAATCATCTTGGAAAACTGGTCTTATTTTTCTCTAATCATAGAGCAACTGGAGAAGAAGTCACAAAACTTACAGCAGACTCTAGAATTTACAGGAGAACCTAGATCTTGAAGCATAACCATTTTTACCTGCTGAAAGACTAACAGCATTGCTGACTCATATAACTAGAAAGGACCATAGGAATCACCCATTATAATAAACTTTTACAAGTGGTTAAGAAACTGAGACACAGTGGCAGACATAAGACCAGAACTGTAGACTCAACATAACCTGGTATTCTTTCTACCAAACTCCATAAATGTTTAAAATTATACTAAAAATAGAAGGGGTAGGAAAAATGGCGGAGGAGTACGGGACCCTATTCCAACTGGTCCCAGAATTGAACTGGATATCTACCAAACCACTCTAAATACCCACGAAATCAGCCTGAAATGTAAGAAGATAGATCTGGATCTCTACAAACAGAATATCACAGGCAGTTGGTTTCGAGGTATGAAGTGGGGAGCCGTGATTCCAAGGGCACATATCCGAAGATAAACGGAAAGGGGAGGGAACTGCCATAAGTGCTGGCCTTGGGAAGGTGAAATAACATAGGAGTGCAAAAGCCTCCTGTGCTGGGGACGGGGCAAAGACTCGCAGACTGGTAGCGACAGGGAAAGGACTTTATGGCAGCTCCCAGGACTGAAACCTGGAGCAGTGGGGCCGCACGTGCAAACTGGGGGCACCTAGAGGTTTTAGAAGCACAAAGGGCAGAGACTTGTCCCAACCTGGAGGTGAGGACTAGGAGCGCTGCTGAGGGGCGCACAACCCAGGATGCTGCAGTTTATAGCAGCACAGACAGAAATGGAGGTGGTGTGGCCTGGAAAGCTCACTGAAGAACAGACTGCGATCTCTCTGATCTGAGGCAGAGGGTTGGAAACAATCTCTTCTGTTCTGACTCTTGGAAGAGACACGGAAAGCCACCAGGAAAAGCCACCAGAAAACAAAAGCCCAAAAAAACCAGTTTTCACTGAGCCCATCCCCCCAATAGGGAGCAGGGCAACTTTGCCTAAACAGGGTTGCCTGAGTAACAGTGTAGCAGGCCCCTCACCCAGAAGACAGGCTGGGAGAACAAGAGACCAGCAACTCTAAGATCCCTATAAAACAGGTGCATCTTGCTTGGGTTGTGGTCAATAATTTGGTCTCTGTACATTCCCTCAACCACCCCTCAACAGAAGGATTAGGAGGAGGAACCCCCAAAATAGGAAAGACTCAGAGACTGTGATCTGCCACAGACTTACAAATGGGTACAGATATAACCAAGATGTCAGAAATGGAATTCAGGGTAGCAACTGTGAAGACAATAGCTAGAATAGAGAAATCAATTAATGGCAACATAGAGTCTCTAAGGGCAGAAATGAAAGCTGAATTGGCAGAACTTAAAAATGCTATCAGTGAGATCCAATCTAATCTAGATAATCTAACAGCTAGAGTAAGCAAGGCAGAAGAACAAATTAGTGACCTAGAAGACCAACTGATAGAAAAGGAGAATAAATAGGAGGCCAGGGAGAAACAACTCAAAATCCATGAAAACAAAATCAGAGAAATAAGTGACACCATGAACCGTTCCAATGTCAGAATTATTGGGATCTCTGAGGGGGTGGAGAGAGAGAGAGGACTAGAAGATATATTTGAGCAAATTATAGCTGAGAACTTCCCTAATCTGGGGAATGAAACAAACACTCGCATCTTAGAGGCAGAGAGGACCCCTCCCAAGATCAAGGAAAACAGGCCAACACCCCAGCATGTAATAGTAAAACTCGCAAATCTCAGAACCAAGGAAACCATCTTGAGGGCAGTTAGGGGGAAGAGATTCCTTATGTACAGAGGGAGGAACATCAGAATAATGTCAGACCTATCCACAGAGACCTGGCAAGCCAGAAAGGCCTGGCAAGACATGTTCAGGGTACTAAACGAGAAGAACATGCAGCCAAGAATACTTTATCTGGCAAGGCTGTCATTTAGAATGGATGGAGAGATGCAGAGCTTCCAAGACCGGCAGAAACTGAAGGAATATGTGACCACTAAGCTGGCCCTGCAAGAAACATTAAGGGGGGTTCTATAAAAGGAGAAAGACCCCAAGACTGATATAGAACAGAAATTTACAGAGACAATCTATAGAAACAATGTCTTCACAGGCAACATGATGACAATAAATTCATATCTTTCAATAATCACTCTCAACGTGAATGGCCTAAATGTTCCCATAAAATGGCACAGGGTTGCAGATTGAATAGAAAGACAGGATCCATCCATATGCTGTCTACAAGAGACTCATTTTGAACCTAAAGATACATCCAGACTGAAAGTGAAGGGATGGAAATCCATCTTCCATGCCAACAGACCTCAAAAGAAAGCTGGGGTAGCAATTCTTACATCAGACAAATTAGATTTTATGCTAAAGACTGTAGTTAGAGACACAGAAGGACACTACATCATTCTTAAAGGGTCTATCCAACAAGAAGATCTAACAATTGTAAATATCTATGCCCCCAACATGGGAGCAGCCATCTACATAAGCCAACTGTTAACCAAAATAAAGAGTCATATTGATAACAATACATTAGTTGTAGGAGACCTCAATACTCCACTCTCAGCAATGGACAGATCATCTAAGCAGAAAATCGACAAAGAAACAACAACTTTGAATGACACACTGGACCAGATGGACCTCATAGATATATACAGAACATTCCACCCTAAAAAAACAGAATACTCATTCTTTTCAAGTGCACATGGAACTTTCTCCAGAATAGATCACATACTGGGTCACAAAACAGGTCTCAACCAATACCAAAAGATTGAGATTATTCCCTGCATTTTCTCAGACCATAAGGCTTTAAAACTGGAACTCAATCACAAGAAAAATTTGGAAGAAATTCAAACACTTGGAAGCTAAAGAGCACTCTGTTCAAGAATGTTTGGGTCACCAGGAAATCAAAGAAGAACTTAAACAATTCATGGAAACCAATGAGAATGAAAACACATCGGTCCAAAACCTATGGGATACTGCAAAGGCGGTCCTAAGGGGGAAATACATAGCCATCCAAGCCTCACTCAAAAAAATAGAAATATCCCAAATCCACCAACTAACTCTACACCTTAAAGAACTAGAGAAAAAGCAACAAACGAGGCCTAAGCCACGCATTAGAAGAGAAATAATTAAGATTAGAGCAGAGATCAATGAATTAGAAACCAGAAACACAGATCAGATCAACGAAACTAGAAGCTGGTTCTTTGAAAGAATTAATAAAATAGATAAACCACTGGCCAGACTTATCCAAAAGAAAAGAGAAAGGACCCAAATTAATAAAATTATGAATGAAAGGGGAGAGATCACGACTAACAGCAAGGAAATAGAAACAATTATTAGAAATTATTATCAACAACTATATGCCAATAAACTGAGCAATCTGGATGAAATGGATGCCTTCCTGGAAACCTATAAACTGCCAAGACTGAAACAGGAAGAAACTGACAACCTGAATAGGCCAATAATCAGTAATGAGGTTGAAGCAGTGATCAAAAACCTCCCAAAAAACAAGAGTCCAGGGCCTGATGCATTCCCTGGGGAATTCTACCAAATATTCAAAGAGGAAATAATTCCTACTCTCCGGAAGCTGTTTCAAAAAATAGAAACAGAAGGAAAGCTTCCAGACTCATTCTATGAGGCCAGCATTACCTTAATCCTCAAACCAGGCAAAGACCCCACCAAAAAGGAGAATTTCAGACTGATACCCCTGATGAATATGGAGTCCAAAATTCTCAAAAAAAATCCTAGCTAATAGGATCCAACAATATATTAAAAGGATCATCCACCACAACCACATGGGATTTATCCCCAGGATGCAAGGTTGGTTCAACATTCGCAAATCAATGTGACAGAACACATTAATAAGAGGAGAGAGAAGAACTACATGGTCCTCTCAATTGATGTAGAAAAAGGTTTGACAAAATACAACATCCTTTCCTTATTAAAACTCTTCAGAGTATAGGGATAGAGGGAACATTCCTCAAGTTCATAAAATCCATCTATGAAAAACCCACAGTGAATATCATCCTCAATGGGGAAAAGCTGAGAGCCTTTCCCTTAAGATAGGAACACGTCAAGAATGCCCACTCTCGCCACTATTGTTCACCATAGTACAAGAAGTCCTAGCAACAGCAATCAGAAAACAAAAAGAAGTAAAATGTATTCAAATTGGCAAAGAAGTCAAACTCTCTCTTTTTGCAGATGACGTGATACTTTATGTGGAAAACCCAAAAGACTCCACCCCCAAATTACTAGAACTCACACAGCAATTCAGTAATGTGGCAGGATACAAAATCAATGCACAGAAATCAGTTGCTTTCTTATACACTAACAATGCAACTGTAGAAAGAGAAATTAGAGAAACGATTCCATTTACAATAGCACCAAAAACCATAAGACAACTTGGAATAAACCTAACCAAAGAAGTAAAGGATCTATACTCTAGGAACTACAGAACACTCATGAAAAAAACTGAAGAAGACACAAAAAGATGGAAAAATATTCCTTGCTCATGGATCAGAAGAATAAACATTGTTAAAATGTCTATGCTACCCAGAGCAATCTATACCTTCAACGCCATCCTGATCAAAGTTCCAATGACATTTTTCAAAGTGCTGGAACAAACAATCCTAAAATTTGTATGGAATCAGAAAAGACCCTGAATCACCAAGGAAATGTTGAAAAAGAAAAACAAAGCTGGAGGCATCATGTTGCCCAATTTCAAGCTATATTACAAAACAGCATGGTACTGGCACAAAAACAGACACATAGATCAATGGAACCGAATAGAGAGCCCAGATATGGACCCTCAATTCTTTGGTCAACTAATTTTCGACAAAGCAGGAAAAAATACCCAATGGAAAAAAGACAGTCTCTTCAATAAATGGTGCTGAGAAAATTGGACAGCTATATACAGAAGAACAAAACTTGACCATTCTCTAACACCATACAAAAAGATAAACTCAAAATGGATGAAAGACCTCAATATGAGACAGGAATCCATCAAAATCCTAGAGGAGAACATAGGCAGTAACCTCTTTGACATCGGCCACAGCAACTTCTTTCAAGATACATCTCTAAAGGCTAGTGGTACAAAAGCAAAAATGAACTTTTGGGACTTCATCAAGATAAAAAGCTTCTGCACAGCAAAAGAAACAGTCAACAAAACAAAGAGGCAACCCACAGAATGGGAGAAGATATTTGCAAATGACACTACAGATAAAGGGCTGATATCCAAGATCTATAAAGAACTTCTCAAACTCAACACCCAAAAAAACAAATAATCAAGTCAAAAAATGGGCAAAAGACCTGAACAGACACTTCTCTGAAGAAGACATACAAATGGCTAACAGACACATGAAAAAATGTTCATCATCATTAGCCATTAGGGAAATTCAAATCAAAACCACACTGAGAAACCACCTTACACCAGTTAGAATGGCAAAAATTGACAAGGCAAGAAACAACAAATGTTGGAGAGGTTGTGAAGAAAGGGAAACCCTCTTATACTGTTGGTGGGAATGCAAGTTGGTACAGCCACTTTGGATAACAGTGTGGAGGTGCCTCAAAAAATTAAAAATTGAGCTACCCTATGACTCAGCAATTGCACTCCTGGGTATTTACCCCAAAGACAAAGATGTAGTGAAAAGAAGGGCCATATGCACCCCAATGTTTATAGCAGCAATGTCTGCAATAGCCAAACTGTGGAAAGAGCCGAGATGCCCTTCAACAGATGAATGGATAAAGAAGATGTGGTCTATATATACAATGGAATATTACTCAGCCACCAGAAAGGATGAATATCCAACTTCTACATCAACATGGATGGGACCGGAGGAGATTATAGTAAGTGAAATAAGTCAAGCAGAGAAAATCAATTATCATATGGTTTCACTTATTTGTGGAACATAAGGAATAGCATGGAGGACATTAGGAGAAGGAAGGGAAAAATGAAGGGGGGGAAATTGGAGGGAGAGATAAACCATGAGAGACTATGGACTCTGAGAAACAAACTGAGGGTATTAGAGGGGAGGGAGGTAGGGGGATGGGTTAGCCCAGTGATGGGTATTGAGGGCACATACTGCATGGAGCACTGGGTGTTATATGGAAACAATGAAGCGTGGATCACTACATCAATGTTGACTCACAGACCTGTACCTCTGAAACAAATAATACATTATATGTTAAAAAAAAAAAAAAGAAGAAGAAGAAGATAGCAGGAGAGGAAGAATGAAGGGGGGGAAATCAGAGGGGGAGACGAACCATGAGACTATGGACTCTGAAGAACAAACTGAGGGTTCTAGAGGGGAGGGGGGTGGGAGGATGGGTTAGCCTGGTGATGGGTATTAAAGAGGGCACGTTCTGCATGGAGCAGTGGGTGTTATACATACACAATGAATCATGGAACACTACATCAAAAACTAATGATGTAATGTATGGTGATTAACATAACATAATAAAAAAAGAAAAAAAAAACTAATGATGTATGGTGACTCACATAACATAATAAAATAAAATTTAAAAAAAACTAGTGATGTATGTTGACTAACATAACATAGTAAAATAAAATTTAAAAAAATAAAAAATAAAAATAAAATTATACTAAAAATAATGTTAATAGTGTTTAAATTTCCATTTTATAAACATTCTCAAACCCCTTTACATCTATAATGCTATATGCCCTGCTTAATGGATGCCTCTTATTTTTGCACTAAAGAAGGAGAATAACTGTCTAACACCCCTGAATTGGATGTGTTGTGGTGGTTTGGGGGGGCAATAGGTAGGTTTGTGGGGTTCCTAGGGTCAAGCCTCTATAGGAAAACCAAAATTAGAGCAATGGGTAGAGATGATAATAGAAAAGGAAGCCAAAGCCCACTCAACCTAGGAAAGGAGTTAAAAATAGGAGGTCAAACAGAAACCAGGGCTATGGACCAGGACTTCCTGTCCCAGGGAGACAAGTGCAGGAGCAGCAGCAGATGTAATCAGGACCCCATCTGGGGCAAGAACCTGGAGCAGATGCTGTCTATGAATGGTCTGTATGTGCCAGCTGTGGCAGGGTGAGTGGGTGGGCTGATTATGATTAAATACAGCATTGAGACAGGCTCACACATATGGGAAATGTGAAGCTGGTTTGCTTGCTGTATTTCTGGTCTAGCCCCAAATTTTCTCCAGCTGGACACTTCTAGCATAGTGGGAAACACAAGCAACAACCAGAACCTCAGCCCACCCACTACTAATGAGGCTTGGCTTTCTTCTTAGAGTCAATTAGACCCCAAGTGTGCCTCTGACCACTTCCAACAGAATGTGATTCATTGAATTTAGGGATTTGTAAGTGAAGAAAATGAGAGTATGGGAAGAAAAGTAGCAGAGATTGAGTGAGAGAAGACAGATGTGAGCTATGTGTAAACACCAAAGTCTCCAACTGAAAGTCAAAGAACAATTCAACCAATGAACCAGTCTTTGCCTACAGTCCACAATGCCAAACAACTGACTCTTGTGATGCCACAGCCCCCATAGGTGTTTAAATTTAGTGATTCAGGACAGGGCACGTGCTTGAGTGAAAACACACACACACACAAACAGACACTTTTCCTCCCACCAATTTTGCTCAGTGTGTCTGGGAAACAACCACATTCCAGGTCCTACCATTTTGGGATGTAGAAGGCTTCAGAATGTAGGACAAAAAGAGATGGGGATAGGGTAGAATATGGAGCACTGCTGTTCCTCAAATGTGAGAAAGGAAACTGTTGTGGAGGATTTTCTCTCAGTTTGGCCTCTGAGAAACCAGGACTAAAAGTCACTCTGCGCTCTAGAAATTTCAGATCCTATTATGTTCAACAGCAGGGAATCATGGTGAATAAACAGAGAGGGTAGGGCAGTAAGGATTTGAGAAGGGCTGAGGAATGCAAGGAGGAGGGAGCAGAATGGACAGAGAAATAGCTTAAAGAGAGGACTTAGGAGAGAGATCACATAAAAGGTGTAGTCTACTGCCCAACAGCACTAATATGAGTCCACCCAGAAATGAAAGACATGGCTGGAAACTTGGAGCTGAACTGGGAAACAATGGGGTAGGAAAGATATGGACAAGAATCCATAACATCATCTACCTTGAAAGTTGCCAGGAAAGTATCTGACAGAGTGTCTGTCACATAATAGATTCTCAAAACATGTTAGCACTTTTCCTTTCCATAAAATTTCCTTGAGTACTCTTGGTGATGGATGGGTCATGACAAGGAGGGTTTCTGGGGAGTTGATAATGTTCCTAACAATGATTGTTAGGATTGTAATCCTATCTCAAAATTAGTCAATGCCCTGTTTTTAGGGAGAATATAGACATGCATATGCACACATGCATTCTTTATGTTTAAAGAGCAGGGCACTAAGCACATTATTATCATGTATTTTATAGTAACAAGGATAGATGTAACTCTTCCATGGCAGGCAGTATGGTATTATAATGGAGAAAGGATAGGGTCTACTGTTAGAGCTGAATTAAACCATCAATCAGCTACTCACTTGTTCTGTAATTGGCATAAACTTCTATGTGCTTTAATGCCCTTGCTTGTAAAATGGGAATAAAAATACATACAGCATGTATTGTGAAAATTTAAAGAAATCATAAATGGTATATACTAATAGTGACTGTTAATAAAAAACATTAATTTCATTTTCACTTTCTCAGCTTATACATGTATATATATATATCAATTTTGTGACATAATCATAAGTGCACTTTTCAAGGGTTTTGCATCTCTTGTTCACAGAAAATGGCAGGCGACCTTTAAACCAAATCCTGTCTCTGCAACACCCAAGTTGTTAGTTTTGTTTCTTCTCATTGGACAACCACTACCATGGTTTTTGAGGTTGGATATTGATGTATTCTGTTAGTGTTTCCTTTGCCTATTTTGCTTATAGTTAGTCAACTGCACTTAGCATATGTAGCCTGACTCATTCTCATTCATGTCTGCAAACCTCACTGCCCTCCCCAGTAGATCTAAACTACAACTTCAGTGCTGGTGTATTAAGTGCATTCACAGGCCAGTTTGGAGAACTGCCCTTCTATTAGAAATTAGGTACAGTCAGCTAATGAATGGTTCCCCTTCTTCATAGACAAATCCATTTGCTGGGACAATGGAACATCTTCAAACTTCCTGACTGACATAGATGATCCAAAGTGAGGTGATGGAATATTAGGGAACTCAGCTATGCAGAGATGGCGAGGCAGAGATGGAAGAGATGAGACAAGAAATGAAGGTTCACTTCTCTACTTAAACTCTTCCTCCTGTGCTTTCCCTACAACTTCTGTATCTTCTAACAGTCCCATTACCTAATTTCTCATCCCATTTTCTTTTCATACATCATACTCTCTCTCCCTGATTCTCAGATTCCTTTTCAATTTTCCTTAGTTTTATGTTTCTCTTTCTCTATCAATCCAGATTTCATATTATATATTTACTGAGCCCATAAGCAGAACTCATGCCCCAGAGGAACATCCTGAAAAATTAAATTCACTGTATTCAACTTATTTTGAAATTAATATGAAAGCAAGTGAACCAAAATTTCATTTCTTTGTATACTGCTTAATGAACCTACATTTTGGCAGACATGAAAGCTTCTTTCAGTGCTTTCCCCTCCTTCTTTTAAAGGCTTTTTAAAAAGTAGCTTTATGGGCAAGTTTCAGGAGGGGGGTGACCATGGAATTTTGATACTACAAACCTTCCCTTTTCTCTCAAATCTCAAGCTTCCCTTCTTTTGCTGAGCATCTTAAACAAGCAGGCGGATGTTTTTCCTCTTTTATTTTTTAATTGCTTATGTTGATGTGCAAGACAACATTTTCAATGAGATGCAAACGGAGTTGCCCACACAGTAATAATGGGGGCTTTGTGGGCTGCTCAGCATGTGCTATGTTTCTCTGAAGCCTTTAGGTCCTTATCCCCAGCTCTACAAAGGGGTCAGTACATTTCGGCTTCCCTCCCTCCCATACCAAAGAGATGCTCTGACTGTGAGAAAAACAGCAGGTAGAATAGCCAATAACAGAGTTTCCCCTACCCCCACTATGCATATCACTTCTTTTCCACAGACAGTCAATTATTACATTTTAAATAACCAGTTGTACTTTATGAGGATTTAATGCAATGCTCCCATGATATGGTAAACCAGAGCTGACTGAAAGAGCTATTTCACTCAAAGATTTTTGCTATTCAATTAGCTTTTCCTCTTAATACATCCTGATAGCTACTGTGATTAGAAAAAATAACATTCACTGATTTACACCTGAATGACATATAAAAGGTTGCTAAGTGCTTTGGAAGTATAACAGGATTATTTTTGATGTGGGAGTAATATATTTTCTAAGGACAGAATTCTGGCTAAAGTCTACAGAGAATGAACAAACAGAAATTACCAATCTTGATTTAGTGTTATTCTAAAGGCCAACTATTCATTTAGGTATTTAGGTAAGGATTTTTGCTCTCTATATAACTTTCGACAGCGTTTATTCAACAGGCAGCACAGACTGTTGATATCTATCCTTTCTCAGGTTTTCTTCACATAAATTATAAGTGCCAAACCCAGGAAATCTCTATGAAAATTAATGCTATGGGAGAAGAGTGCAGATGTTGTCTGGGTAACAGACTTGGGCACTGTAAGTACTAGAGACTTCTGTGGGCCTATTTTCTTAAGGCAGGACAAAAGAGGGTCCCCCTTTAGAAGGGTTAGCTCACTCTTGAGGCATTAAAATTGGAAATGAAGGGTGAAACTAAGGACACATTTTCCCTTAGAATTCCCCAGAAGATTCACAGCAATGGTACTTCCACAAATTAGTGAATAAACAATGATATAAATAAGAACAAACTTAAAAGATCCTCAACCACGCAGGAGGACTAATGAAGGTCATGTTCTGGCAGGCTTGGATATTGCTGAGACCTTGAGAAAAAAGGAATTCACCCAAATTTATAGTATGATAGGGGAAGTCAAGTAGCAAGTTCTTGGCTTGGCCTGATATTTTTAAGATGCTTTTAAAATTCCAATCTGACATTTAGGTCTTTAATCCATTTTGAATTGTATTTGTGTATGGTGTAAGAAAGTGGTCCAGTTTCAGTCTTTTGCATGTGGCTGTCCAGTTTTCCCAACACCATTTGTTGAAGAGGCTTTCTCCCATTGGATGTTCTTTCCAGCTTTGTCAAAGATTAATTGACCATATAATTGTGGGTTTATTTCTGGGTTTTCTATTCTGTTCCATTGATCTATATGTCTATTTTTGTGCCAGCACCATACTGTTTTATAGCGGTATTATTTACAATAGCCAAATTACGGGAATATCTCAAGTGTCCATCGATAGATGAATTGATAAAGAAGATATGGTGTATATATACAATGGAATATTATTCAGCCATAAAAACAAATCTTGCCATTTGCAATGACATGGATGGAGCTAGAGAGTATAATGCTAAGTGAAATAAGTCAGTCAGAGAACGACAAATACCATATGATTTCACTCATGTGTGGAATTTTAGAAATAAAACAAAGGAGCAAAGGAAAAAAAAGAGAAACAAACCAAGAAACAGACTCTTAATTACTGAGAACAAATTGATATTACCGGAGGTGGGGGGAATGAGTGAAATAGGTGATGGGGATTAAGAAGTGCATGTGTTGTGATGAGCATTGGATGATGTATGGAATTGTTTAATCACTATATTGTATGACTGAAACTAATATAACACTATATATTAACTATACTGAAATTAAAATAAAATTTTAAAAAAGAATCCAATCTGAGATTTCTTATGAAAATTTCCTGCAAAGCAAATTTAAAGTCTTTGTAGTAATTGTAATTTACTATAAAGACCTGTAGTAATTGTAATTCTTGCTGCACCTATGTAAATAATCAGGCCAAATCTAATGAGATCAAGAATAATTTTTCCTTGAGATTATTTTTGATCAAAAGAAGGATGACTATAGAAAGAAATGTTGTGTTCAATGGAAAACTATCCGTCATCACTAGAACACTTTTCTGGGTTATCACAGTCTAGCCCTGTTCAATGTCTTTGAGATATTTTGCAACTCTGTAAATTGTAGGTAACTGAGAGATATGCAAACTTTGTCTTGTCTGGTAGAGACTTCATTTACTTCTTCTCCAATGGTGGAAAAAGATCACTTTTGGTATTTAGATGTAAATTGGCTTAGATTTTGTTCCTTGCACAAATTAATAATCCTTACCAAATTTTTAATTCTTTCAGGTTTCTTCAATATCTAGCTACAATCCTCCAAGCCAACTTTAGTTTTTCTCCCTCCTTCCTAACTTGGCATCACCAAGAGCTAAATTCTAACTGCCCATATACCTTGGCTGCCTTGAAGTTGGCCCTATTACTCAAGATCTAAAGAAGTCCTGCAAGTGGAAGCCAGGCAATTTGGCATAAGACCTAAAAGACTCAAGACCACAGAAGATCATGCATGAACCAAAATTTTCCTTGAAAAGAAAGTCTGGCAAAATACTTGGGTCATACATGCCCCCATATAAGAATGTAGCTAACATCACCAAGACCATCAATATCCCAGCATGAGAGCTTCAAGAAAATCAATAATGGTGCCACATAACCAAGACATTTTCCTCTACTCACATCTTACCTTCAAGGATACACTTCTGCTTCTTTAGTATAACTTTTTATATTAATATTTTCTCCTTTTGATTTCAGGCATCCCTCTTTTAAAATACCTGATCTCTAGGACTCTAAAACCACTGCCTTTTGCCACCAACTCTCAAAAGATGGTCTAACTGATTATACAGAAATGATGTCAACAAGAGTCCTTGAGAAACTATTAAACCCTCTTTGCTCCACTTAGGATGCTTATTACCTCATACAGACACAAAAAACAGTCTTCTTAAGCAAAAGTGGAGACTGACAATGTTGAATTTTATCTGAGCCCTGTGCTCCCCAAAATCAAAGATGGTTAAGAAATTCCTTCACTCGGGCGCCTGGGTGGCTCAGTTGGTTAAGCGACTGCCTTCGGCTCAGGTCATGATCCTGGAGTCCCGGGATCGAGTCCCGCATCGGGCTCCCTGCTCAGCAGGGGGTCTGCTTCTCCCTCTGCCCTCTTCCCTCTCGTGCTCTCTGTCTCTCATTCTCTCTCTCAAATAAATAAATAAAATCTTTAAAAAAAAAAAAAAAGAAATTCCTTCACTCTTTGTTTACCTAAAAATAGCCAACTGCCAATGACCACCTGCCCTCTCATATTCCCATATAAGACTATCCTTCCTCAAGACTCCCATAAGACTTGTGGTTGATTCCCCTGTTTACCTACCTCTGTAAAACCCTAGGCCCACATCCTTTTCTTTGAGACACTCCTCATTAATGAGTATTTCCCCTATTGCAATAGCCTGAATAAAATCATCTCCTTATTCATCCAGTGCATTTCGTCTTCCACAACAGAGGCTAGGTCACACTGGTGCATGCATTTGGGCTGGTTTACACAGGTGCATGCATTTGTCAAAAAATCATGAAATGATACAATGCAGGTTTGTGTAGTTCATTAAATATAAATTTTACCTCAAGAGATAAAAGGAGGAATGTAAATTAACAATGAACCATATTTAATATTATGCATGCTTAGTTGTTTTGGGGTGAGGCAAATGAATGTCTGCAACTTACTTTGAAATATACTCAAAAAAGGCAATGGATTGATCCATAGTTTGATGGATTGCTAAATAGTTTGTGATTAAGCAAATATAGTAAAAGGTTAATTACTGAATGTAGGTGGTGAGATTATTAGTGTACACATCAAACTTTATAGTGAAATATTGAATTCTTTTCCTCTAAGATTAGAAAGAAGGCAAGGATATCCTCTCTCACTATTTCTGTTCGAATTTGTACTACGGGTCTTTGTGCAATAAGAAAAGAAAAGAAATAAAAGGCATAAAGATTGGAATAAAGAAAATAAAACTGTTTCAATTTGTAGATGGTAGGATCCATTTACGAAGAAAATTCTAAAGAATCTACAAAGCAGTTAATAGCACTGGTTAATGAACTTAGGTCATAGGATAGGTGAATATATGAATATTAATTACACTTTTATATACTAGCACAAATACTAAAAAGTAAAATTTTTAAAATAGCATTTACAAAAGTAACAACAAAATCAAATACCTAGGAATAAATATAATGAAAGATATTCAAGATCTCTATTTTCTAAACTATGAAACATTTCTGAGAAAAATAAAGGTCTAAATAAATTAATTTATCCATGTTCTTGAATTAGAAGACTCAACTTTTTATGACATCAATTCTCCTCAAACTGATTCATATATTCAACTAAATTGCAAGTAACCTCAGGCTTATGATAATAAAAATAAAATAATAAATTAAAATACATGTCAGATATGCAAATTCTAAAAATCTTTAGAGACTTTAAAAGACAACAGAGCTAGTTTTTACTTAACAAGGATTCATCTAATTTGCCAATGTTGCAAAGTATCATGAAAACAAGGTCTTTTATTTGAAAGAGCATGAAATTAGTGAAGTAACTCAGATTTCAGTGTCCTCTGTGTCCATTTATCTAGTCACTGACCTTAGACATATTGCTGAACCTTTACTTATTAGATATTCAGTTGGTAGACCTTTGTTAACCCCAGAAAAACCTCACTAAAATCTGAAAACAACTCAACTAAAAGATGTTTATATAATTAAAAAATAGAGGAAGTGGGATCAAAAATAAAGTAAAAATAAAATCGTCATTAATGTACAGTAAGTTTAAATGATTTAACCTGTAATAAGATTCACTTTGTTTTTAAGAATCAATAAGGTGTTTTAGCTCTTTTACCTTAAATTGAGCTCATTTTTAACTGTTAATTTTTTTTTCAATAATGAGACACATTGTAATTTAAGTTGTAAATCAAATTTATTTGTGCTTGGATAGATCTCATCTGGTGCACTGACAACAGCATTAATATGAACACTCCTGAATATGCAGGTACCCTTATTTGAAAGACAGATTATTTTTACATATGTGCTATAGTGCATATACACAAACACATAATATTTATAATTACAAGATTAAGAAATAGGCCTATGTTGCTTGAATAAACTAACAATGATTTTTTAGATTAAGGCATAAATAATAAAAGCATTTTATAGAAAGCTTTTAGAGTCAAATATAAAATGGCTGATACTTAAATTCTGACTGGAGTCTACAGTTTACAGCCTAATGTATGCCAAAAATGCCAAATATTTTGCTTAAAATACAAACACAAATTTAGTTTGTATGAATAGCCACATAACATCTAGATTAATGGCAAAATCAAACAGTGACTTTCTAATCAATGTCTCTAGTGAAATGAAGAAAAAAAGAGTAAAAATTTTCCACCAGTAAAAGGATAGAGTGGTAGACAACCTTAAGCAATAAATATTTTTAAATGAAACTGTTTTCTGTTATGAAATGGCTTAACTTAACCCCTAACCTCACTATCAACCCACAAAAGTAGTACGAAGACAAGAATGTTGAAACAAAACATAACAAAACAAAATATACAAATTGTTCACTAATTTCCTGCAACACAGGAAGAAGCAGTTCTGTCCAGAAGGTGCATAGGTGGTCCTGAGATGAGTAAAGGAATGACCCCTAAGAGTGAAAGCTCCCAGCATTCCAATGGAATGGGTCGAACTTCTTGTCATTTTGAAAGATGACATCCACAAGAATTCGGATGCATCCCTGGCTGGTGAAGTTAGAGATTTAATGGATATCAAAAGAAGGAGCCAAACCCAGTTCCACCATCCATAACTGAACTAGTCCTCCTCTTCTTCCACCTCCATCCTCTTAATACTCCCTCTCACATCACAGAATAAATAAAATGCAAGACCTAGTTTGCTGGGTATGTACAGAGGAGGATAAAATGGAAGGAATAAATGGCAAACTAAATAAATTGAGAAAAATGACAAAAAGAAGTAATCCATACAATATCAGAAATAATGGAAGGTTTAGGTCAGTGATTCTCAAACTTTGCTGCATTTTAGAATAAGTCTCAGGCCTACGCCATATCCCATACTGATTAAATCATAACCTCAAGCATCAATATTCTTTAAAGCTCCCCAGTTTACTTCAGTGTGCAGTGAAGTTTGAGCAGTGCCTCTCAAACATTAATGTGCATAATGATCACCTGGGGATCTTGTTAAAATGCAGCTTCTGTTTCAGTAGATCCTGGGTGGGGTCTTTGATTCTGCATTTCTAATAAGCCCCTAGATGATACCAATGTCTCTGGTGTGAAGACCACACTGTAGGTAACAAGAATCTAAATAGAACTGATGATGTAAAGTTAAGAAAAAATTAAAGGAAAAAAGCATGGAAGTTATGCAAATATATTTAAAAAAAAAAAGAAAAAAGAAGGCAAGCAAAGAAAGAAAGATAAGGAACATAAAATCAAAGGCAGTTTAAAAAATCCAGTTGGAAAAAAATACAATCAAAGAAAAATTAGCAAAATCTGAGAAGTTGTTATGTGCTCCAGGACTTAATAAGAATTCAAAAGAAGTAAAGAATCAGCTCAAAATTAAGACAATAGGACAAAAGGTTTTTTAAAAAATAGAAAGGGAGAATACAAAGCTAAGTAGAAAAGATGGAGAACAAAATTGCTATCAGATTATTGGAAAACTTAGAAAAAAATAACAGATTGCAGTTGTTAAATGACCAGAGTGAACCACCAAAAACCAGTCAAAAGATTAAAACAAATATTGAGAAAATGATGGATCTGAGGAATATAGATAATTCAATATGGATAATTGGTATTTTCTAATTAAAGAATAAAATAGATGGTTCTAAAAAAATATTCAGAGACATATGGGAAACATTCTCTTTAATAAGGGGGAAAAGTCAATCTGTAGCTTGAAAGGGTACACCATACATCTGAATGTAAAATAGTCAAAGTTAAAATATATCCTCAATAAGTAATTTAATTTTAGGAATAAAGAAAAAAGTTTGCAGGGAAAAAATGGAGTAACTTCCAAGTACAAAGAGAAAAAAACAGAGCCAGTCTATTCCATAACATCCTTTGATATCGAAAGACAATGGAAGAGGGTCTACAAAGTTCTAAGGAAAACAAAAGGTCACACCAAGAATATTTTAAGTGGTTAATCTTACTAAAGTACAAATGCAACAGGGAAATATACTTGATCATGAAAAATTCAGAGACTACACATGAACTCTTCTTGAAAAAAAAAATGATTTAGTGATGATATGGAGACAACCAAGGCATAAAGCAAAATGAGGATGTCAGAAATAGAGAAAGCCACATAAAAATTACCGGAGCTGGTTCTACTTCTGGCATGACACAGAGAAGAGCTTTGTGGATCTGCTTCCCAGTGAAACTGGTGAAAATCATTTTAAAACAACAGTTAAATTCTCTGGAAATGGTTTTAAGTGCATGCAAAAAATGAGGAAACTTTTATTCAAGAAAATCTACTAAAACTTGATAAGGAGAGCGAGAGTTTGGGTATTTGAACCATGAACTGTTCCCTCTCTTTTCTCTTCCAGTACAGCAAGACAGAAACTCTAGTCGAGACTTGGTATAGCCAAGAACACAAGTCCCACCTAGAGGAGTATCCTTCTGGGAGATGGGGATAACATCAGGATTTCTCACTCTGAACCAGGTATCTGTTGCTAAGGATAAGTTCTGGGTGAATGTGGATGAGAACCAAGGGTTTCCTTCTTCTGTCTAGCCTCAACTTGTGGGATAGGCTCTGTCTTGAACATGGTGCTCCTGAGAATGTTGGGGCCCCAATCATCCTCACCCCAACTTGTAAGGCAGTAGTTCTATGCTGGGAGAGCCAGGCTAAAAGGACTTAAGGCTACTGCCCACCCCAACACACACTCAGCATCAAAAGAAGGGTTGTTACCTAGAAAGAAGCACACAAGTCCCCCCCCACCCCCCCTTCACCTGAAGTTCCAGAGCCGTGACTTAGAGATCTTGCCCAGGAGAGAAATAGCCCTGAAACAGATAGATCCTAATCTCATCCTAAAAACAAAGAGACAAACAAAAAGCCTGA
>NC_058411.1:87345480-87455489 GCF_002201575.2 Neomonachus schauinslandi | reverse complement strand
AACAGAGTGTGAATTTTAAGCTTTAGGGGGCTCTAGAAAAAAAAAAATAGTGTTATGGTGAAAGGTAATTGGAAGGAAATTAGATTCATTGGAGATATAAGCTAAACAGGCTGGATGGTTTGCCAGAGAGAATAGGGGAAAGAGATAGCTGAGAGGAACCCTCCAGGGGTCAGAACCAATCTCATATACTGATCTTATATATTAACCCCTCAAAGGAGCACAAATTTGATTGGATTCATTTGTAGAAAAATTTATTCCATATGGCATTAATGAAAACAGAAAAAACAGCCAGCAATTGGTGAAGCTTCACAACTGGACATATTCAGGGATTGGGACAGTGATGAGAAGCTCTACCAAAACCACTGTCACCTCAGGGTGACTGTGGTCATACCCATGGCTGCACCCCCTAAAGAGTAACAGCTGAGAGATATAGACTAAACTAAAATAATCCAGCCAGTTACTAAATGACTAAACAGGCAAGTAACAATAGCAAGAGTTAGTAATTAATAGCTAAGTGGTTAATTTTTAAAAAAGAATTAAGAAAAATGAGCCTCAGAGAAATATGGGACTGAATTAAGAACATAAAAATACATGTAACTGGAATGTCAGAAGGAGAAGAGAGAAAAGAGCAGACAAAATATTCAAAGAAATAATGGCTGAAATTTCCCCAAATTTGTTAAAAACCATTAATCTACACAACTAGGAAGTTCAATGAATTCCACATAGGATAAATGCAAGAAGATCCACAAACAGACCCATCATAGTAAAAATGTTGAAATACAAAACAAGGGGAGGAGGGATTCCTGAAAACAGCAAGAGAAAAAGGACTCACAAATTGCATAAAAACCCCAAAAGATTAACAACTAACTTTTCATCAGAACAAGGGAGTCCAGAGACAGTGGCATCACATGTTCTAAGTTCTCAAAGAAAACACTGTCAACCAAAACTCTTATATGGAAAAAAAAGTTATCTTGCAAAAAGAAAAGTGAAATAAATGCATTCTCAGATCCAAAAAATAACAACTGAAAAAATTTGTTGCTAGCCAACAGCATACAAGATATACTTGTTCTTGTATCTTGAAAAAAATTTCTTCAGGCTAAAAGCAAGTGATTCCAGACAGTACTGTGAATCCAAATGAAAAAGCAAAGAGACTGGTAAGAATGATTACATAATTATAGAAGACAGTATAAATGCATATTTTTCTCATCTCTGATTTAGAAAGCAGCTGTGTAAAACAATATGGATATAATGTATCACTGGGCCCATAACATATAGAAATATATTTTCCAATAACAACACAAAAAACACGGGAACAAAACTGTATTGGGCTAAGGAAATAACTCCAGATGGTAACTTAATTCTACAGAATAAATAATGAGAACCAGAAATGCTAAATAAGAAGATTAATACAATAAAAGCCATAAATACATACTTGTTTTCTATTCTTTTTTCAGCTTCTTTAAGAGACATTAAATTATATATAGAAATAATTATGCAATGACTTCTTGGGTTTATAACATTTAGAGATACAGTACATATATGATTAATACCACAAAAAATGAGAAAAGGAATAGATCTATATAGGAACAACATTTCTATAGCTCTCTAGAATTAAGGTAGTGTAAATCTAAAGCTGGTTCTGAAAAGCTAAGATGTATATAATAAGCACTAAAACAATCACTAAGGAAATAACTCAAATATATACTGGAAAAAATCATTATCAAAATTAAAATGCTGGGGGGTCTGGGTGGCTCAGTCAGTTGAGCATCTGACTCTGGATTTCTACTCCGGTTGTGACTTCAGGGTTGTGAGATTGAGCCCCATGTCAGCTCCATGCTCAACATGGAGTCTGTTTGAAATTCCGCTCTCCCTCTCCATCTGCCCCTCCCTCCAATCACACTCACTCTCTCTCTAAATAAATAAATAAATGAATAAAGTCTTTTAAAAAAATTAAAATGCTACATTAGAAAATATTCATTTAATGCAAAGGGAAACAATAAAGGAGGAACAGAAGCACAGAAGTGATATAAGATATATAGAATACAAAAGAAAATCGGCAGATATAAATCCCAACTGTATTAGTAACAACATTAAATGTGAATGGATTAAACAATCTTTTCGAAAGGCAGAGACTGTCAGACAGGATTTAGGGGGAAAAAAATGACCCAATTATATGCTGTCTACAGAAGAAACACTTTAGATTCAAAAATACAGATTAAAAATAGAAGGATGGAAAGAGATACTATCATGCAAACAGCAACCACAAGAAAGAGGGAATGGCTATGATAATATTATAAAGAGCATATTTTAAAACAAAAAATGCTAAGAGAAATAAAGAAGGACATTTTTTTTAAGATTTTATT
Organism: Neomonachus schauinslandi; assembly: GCF_002201575.2. Taxonomy (NCBI): domain Eukaryota; kingdom Metazoa; phylum Chordata; class Mammalia; order Carnivora; family Phocidae; genus Neomonachus; species Neomonachus schauinslandi. The sequence goes on along the minus strand of NC_058411.1, from coordinate 87,453,126 downwards.
TATTTATTTGAGAGAGAGAGACACACAGCGAGAGAGGGAACACAAGAGAGGGAGTGGGAGAGGGAGAGGCAGGCTTCCCACTGAGCAGGGAGCCTGATGCGGGGCATGATCCCAGGACTCCGGGACCATGACCTGAGCCAAAGGCAGACGCTTAATGACTGAGACACCCAGGCGCCCCAAGAAGGACATTTTATAATGATAAAAGGGTCAACATATCAGAAAGGTATAACAATTATAAACGTTCATGCACCTAATAGCAAAGCACCAAACTATATGAAGCAGAACTGACAGAAGTGAAAGAAGAAATAGACAATTCAACATAATAATTGGAGATGCAATACCACACTCTCAATAACAACAATTAGGCAAGAGATCAATAAAGAAATAGAAGACCTGAATAACACAATAAACCAACTAGACCTAACAGACATCTATAGAACACTCCACTGAAGAAGAACAGAATATCTTTCTCAAGGGCACATGAAACATTCTCCAAGATAGAGCATGTGCTAGCTCATAAAATAGACCTCAATATATTTAAAAGGATAGACATATCTTTGAGATAAATGAAAACAAAGACACAACATACCAAAACTTACAGGATGCAGCCAAAGCAGGGCTTATAAAGAAATTTATATCTGTAAATGCATACATTAAAAAAGAAAAAGATCTCAAATTAATAACATAACCTTCTACCTTCAGAGACTGGGAAAAAACAGAAAACTAAATCTAAAGCAAACACAAAAAAGGAAATAATAAAAATTTGATCAGAAATTAATCAAATGGAGATTAGAAGATCAATATAGGATTTCAATGAAACCAAAATCTGGTCCTCTGAAAGATCAACAAAAGTGACAACTTTTGTGGTAGGCTGAAAAATCACTCCCCCACCACCGCCAACTCATATCCATGTCAATCTCTGGAAATTGTGAATGAAAAGAGGGGGAGGTGAACCATGAGAGACTATGGACTCTGAAAAACAAACTGAGGGTTCTAGAGGGGAGGGGGGGTGGGAGGATGGGTTAGCCTGGTGATGGGTATTGAGGAGGGCACATTCTTCATGGAGCACTGGGTGTTATATGCAAACAATGAATCATGGAACACTACATCAAAAACTAATGATGTAATAATGTATGGTGATTAACATAACATAATCAAAAATAAATAAATAAATAAATAAAATAAAGTAAAATAAAATAAAATTAAAAAGATGTGGTTACATTAAGGACCTAGAGAAAAGCTTATACTGGATTATCAAGGTATGGTTAAAATGCCATCACAGGTGCCTTTAGAAGAGACAAGAGATTTGGCACAGACACAAAGAGAAAACAGAGAGAGGAGGAGACAACGTGACTATGGAGGCCACAAGGAATGCCAGGATTGCTGCTGCCATCAGAATCTAGGAGAGAGGCATGGAAAGGATTCTTCCCTAGATACTCTAGGCAGAGCATGGCCCTACGAACACCTTGATTTCAGACTTCTGGCTTACACAACTATGAGAGAATGAATTTCTATAGTTTTAGGCCACACAATTTGACAACTTAGAAGAAATGGACAATTTCCTCAAAAATCTCAAACAGCCAAAATTCAACCAAGATGAAACAGATAATCTGAAAAGTACTATACCCATTATAAAAAATAGAACTCATAATTAAAATCTCTAGAAAAAGAAATCACACTCAGTTTCAATGAACACTTTTAAAAAACATTTAATGGAGATTTAACACCAATTCTATACAATTGCTTCCATAAAATAGAAGAGGAAGTACTTTCCAACTCATTTTATGAGGCTAACATTACCCTGATATTAAAACTAAGCAAAGACAGTACACAAGAAGAAAACTACAGAACAATATATCTCAAGAACCTAAATACAAAATCCTCAACAAAATAATGGCAAACCAAATTCAACAATGTTTAAAAAGAATCATATGCCATTAGCAAGTGGAATTTATTCCAGATATGCAAGGCTAGTTCAATAGAAAATCAATTACTATAATCCACCCAACAACAGGATAAGGAACAAAAATCAAATGTTCATATCAATTAACATTGAAAAAAAATTTGACAAAATCCAACACACATTTATGATATAAATTGGCAATAGTGGGAATTACCTCCACTTGATTAAAAATATGTAAAAATAACTTATAGCTAACATTACACTTAATGATGAAAAACAGAATTCTTTCCCCTAAGATCAGGAAAAAAGCAAGAATTTCTGTTCTTGCCATTATTATTCAACATAATACTAGAAGTCTTAGCCAGCCTAATAAGGCAAAATCAATCAATCAGCAGAAACCATATAGATTGGAAAGAAATAAAGCTGTTCTTTTTTTTTTTAAAGATTTTTTATTTATTTATTTGAGAGAGAGAGAATGAGAGACAGAGAGCACGAGAGGGAAGAGGGCAGAGGGAGAAGCAGACCCCCTGCTGAGCAGGGAGCCCGACGTGGGACTCGATCCTGGAACTCCAGGATCATGACCTGAGCCGAAGGCAGTCGCTTAACCAACTGAGCCACCCAGGCGCCCCAATAAAGCTGTTCTGATTTGCAGATGACATGTTTGTGTACCTAAAAAATTGAAAGGAATCTATAAAAGGATCTAGATTTAACTGCTTCCAGCAACTAATGCTGATACAAAATCAATACACAAATATCACTCACATTTCTATATACTAACATTGTCCATGTAGAAACAGAATTTTTGTAAAACTTACTGCTCCAAAAAAATGCAATACTTAATATACTTAACAAAACTGTTGTATGATATGCATGCTGAAAATTGCAAAATGGTGATGAAAGTAATCAAAGGTAACCTAAATAAATGAAAAGACACACTATATTCATGGAATGGAAGACTCAATACTAAGGATATCCATTCTCCTCAAGTTGATCCACAGGTTTAATGCAATTCCTATCAAAATCCAGCAAGTTTTGTTTTGTTTTGTTTTATTTGTTTTGTTTTGTTTTGCTTTCTGAGAGAGACAAGATGATTTTAAAATTTGTGTGGCAAGACATGTGCCCTAAAATAACTAAAACAATCTTGGCAAAGAAAAATAAGGTGAGAAGAATTACTCTACCTGATATTAAGGCTTATTATGCAACAACATCAATGAGGCTATCTGGAATTAGTGGAGGAACAGAAATTTAGATCAATGGAACAGAATATAAAACTCAGAAACAGACCTAAACAAAAATGCTCAACTGATTTTTGGAAAATGTGAAAAAGCAATTCTGTGGAGTAATTCCATTCCAACAAATGGTTGCTGGAGTAAGTAGATATCCACAGGCAATAAAAATGAACCTCAATTTAAATTTCACACCTTATATAAAAATTAACTCAAAATGGATCAAGGTTAAATGTAAAACACAAAATTATAAAACTTTTAGAAATAACCATAGGAGAATATCGTCTAAATTCAGGGATACACTTGATGCCTACAGGATGACCTATAAAAGAAATACTGGAAAAATTAAAATCCGAAATTAACAAATATTAAAACTTTTGCTCTGTGAAAGATCTTATGAAGAAGATGGAAAGATAAGCCACAGACTGGGAAAAAAATATTTAAAAACCACATAAACAAAAAAGGACTGATATCTAGAATACATAAAGAAATCCCAAAACTCAACAGTAAAAGTTCTAATCCAATTCAAAAATGGATAAAATATATTAACAGATATTTTTGAAGAGGATATACATTGAAGGAGATATACAGATGACAAACACATGAAAAGAGGTTCATCATCCTTAAACATCAGGGAATGCAAATTTAAATCAAATGAGGTATAATTACACACATCAGAATGGATATAATAAAAAATAGAGAAAAAAAGAAGTAGACATATTTAATATATAATTTAGAGGTAAGGTCAAGTGTACATATGCGTGGAGAGATGTCTAAAATGATCACCAAATGTAAAAACTAGCTATTTCTGAGTAGAAGAAATTTGGTTGAGTTATGGCTGTTTTCTTTGTATTTATTTGCACTGCTTGAACTTTTATAATGCATTGTTTAAAAAATCATGAAGTCATTAATTTGGAAACAAAAATAAAGTATAAAAGGGTGGATAGTCCAAGAGGGTGGAGGAGTAGGAGACCTTAGTTTCCTCTGGTCCCAGGAATTCAGCTAGATAGCTATCAAATAATTCTGAACACCTGTGAACTCAGCCAGAGATTTAAGAAAAGAATAGCTGCAACTCTACAAATAAAAAAGTGACACTTTCTGCAAGGTAAGACATGCAGAGAAGTGACTCAGAGGTGATATATGGAAAGATAAACCGCAGGAGTTGGGAACCTTAGTAAGCCAGCACTGGAAAGGGATACAGCAGTGGAGCACAAAATCAGAACTTCTACAAGTCTGCTCCGATAAGGGACATCCCTGCCTGAAAAGTGCTCAGGTGGTGAAGTAGGGCAGAATCCAAGTGGGACAGTGTGGTCTCAGAATCCTCGGAGTCACAGGAAGACTGGGGGTGCCTAAGTGCGGCAGAGCTCCCAGGCATGGGAGTGGGAAGCAGCTGCAATCAGTGAGCCCAGGAGGGGGCTCTCAGCTCAGGGTTGCCATATAACACAAACTGTGGCCCTCTCAGGCAACTGCTCTCTGAGCAGGGGCCCAGCAAGCAGAGGCCCAGCTAGCAGCAGAACCACAATGAGACCTCCTTCCTCCCCCCAGGAGGAGCAGCTCGGGTGCACACTGCTGATGTTTACAGAGTTTGGAGACTCGAAACTGGGTTGTGTGCCTGAGACAGAAATGCTCGGTCACAGGCTGGGTGAGCACAGAGTGTGGATGGAGACCAGGGAGACAGGAATGATTGACTGGTATTTCCCTGAGGGTGCACTGAAGAATGGGGGCAGAGAGTTTTTGACTCCAACGCTGGAGATCGGGAGGCCACCATTTTCATCCTTACTTACCCTGGCCCCTGGCAAGAGCAGTGCAATTTTGCTGTGGGCAAAGACACCTGAGAATCACTGCAACAGGCCCCTCGCCCAGAAGATCAGCAAGAACATCCAGCTAAGACCAAATTTACTAATCACACAGAACTGCAAAACTCCAGCACTAGGGAAAAATAGTATATAGAGTTCATGGTTTTTTTCCCATGATTCTTCAGTCTTTCAATTTTAATTGTTTTTCTTATTTTATCAACTCTTTTTAAAATCTTTTTTAGTTTTCATATCTACAGTTACATTCAACCCTTTCATTGTATTAAATTTTTTTTTGTACATATATGTTTTTCTTCTACAATTTTGGGATTTAGTTTTCTAACAAACAGACCAACATACACACAGGATCCAGTGTATTGCTCTGTTCTGTTCACCTGAATGATTATATTCTCTTTTTAAAATTTTTATTTATTTATTTATTTGGTTTCGGGTCTCTTCTGCTTTGTTAGTGTATATTTCTCTGAGATCATTCTTGCCACTTTAGTATTTTGTTCTCCCTTTCATCTATTCTTCTCTGGATAGAATGAAAAGACGGAAAAACTCACCTCAAAAAAGAGAACAAGAGGCAGTACTGACTGCCAGGGACCTAATCACTGTGGATATAAGATGTTGGAACTAGAGTACAGAATAATGATTATAAAGATACAAGCTGGGCTTGAAAAAAGCATAGAAGACACTAGAGCATCCCTTTCTGGAGAATAAATGAACTAAAATCTAATCAATCAAAATCAAAAATGTTATGGAACACTACATCAAATAAATAAATAAATAAATAGGAAAAAAATCAAAAAGGCTGTTAATGAGATGTGATAAAAAATGGAGGCTCTAACTGCTAGGATAAATGAGGCAGAAGGCAGAATTAACAATACAGAAGACAAAATGATGGAGAATAAAGAGAGATAAACAACTACTGGATCAAGAGGGGAGAATTTAAGAGGTAAGTGATACCATAAAGCAAAACAATATTAGAATAATTGGAATCCCAGAATAAGAAGAAAGAGAGAGAGGGCAGAAAGACAGAGGGGCAGAAGGTATATTAGAGCAAATTATAGAGGAGAACTTCCCTAATCTGGGCAAGGAAACAGGCATTCAAATCCAGGTGGCACAGAGAACCCCAATCAAAATCAATAAAAATAGGTCAACATATTGACATATAATAGTGAAGATTGCAAATCTCAGAGACAAAGAGAAAATCCTGAAAGCAGCTTGGGACAAGAGGGCTTTAAGCTACAAGGAAAGAAACGTTAGACTGGCATCAGACCTATCCACAGAGACCTGGCAGGCCAGAAAGGACTGGCATGATATATTCAGGGTACTACATAAGAGAAATATGCAGCCAAGAATACTTTATCCAGCTAGGATGTCATTCAAAATAGGAGAGATAAAAAGCTTCCAGGACAAACAAAAACTAAAAGAAACTGTGATCACTAAACCAGCCCTGCAAGAAATATTAAAAAGGATCCTTTAAGCTAAGAGAGAGCCCAAAAGTAATAAACACCAGAAAGGATAGAGACAATATACAGAAACAGTGACTTTACAGGTAATAAAATGGCACTAAATTGATATCTTTCAATAGTTACTCTGAATGTACATGGGCTAAATGCCTTAATCAAAAGACACAGGGTATCAGATTGGATAAAAAAGCAAGACCCATCAATATGCTGTATGCAAGAGACTCATTTTAGACCCAAAGACATCTCCAAATTGAAAGTGAGGGGGTGGAAAACCATTTATCATGTATGGACATCAAAAGAAAGCTGGGGTGGCAATGCTTATAACAGACAAATTAGATTTTAAACCAAAGTGTCGTAAGAGATGAGGAAGGGCACTATATCATAATTAAAGGGTCTATCCAACAAGAAGATCTAACCATTGTAAATATTTATATCCCTAACATGGGAGCAGCCAATTATATAAATCAATTAATAAAAAATTAAAGAACCACATCGATAATGATACAATAAAAGTAGGGGACTTTAACATCCCCCCACTCACAGCAATGGACAGATCATCTAAGCCAAAGATCAACAAGGAAACAGGGCTTTGAATGACACACTGGACAAGATGGTCTTCACAGATATATTCAGAGCATTCCATCCTAAAGCAACAGAATACACATTCTTCTCTAGTGCACATGGAACATTCTTCAGACTAGATCACATACTGGGTCACAAATCAGGTCTCAACTGGAACCAAAGGACTGGGATTATTCCCTGCATATTTTCAGACCACAATGCTTTGAAACTGGAACTCAATTACAAGAGAAAATTTGGAAAGAACTTAAATACATGGAGGCTAAAGAGGATCCTACAGCAAAAGCCAGTATACAGGAATACAAAGCCAGTCATAACAGGAAAGTATATAGCAATACAAGCCTTTCTCAAGAAATAAGAAAGGTCTCAAATACACAAGCTAACCTTACACCTAAAGGAGCTGGAGAAAGAACAGCAAATAAAAAGCCTAAATCCAGAAGGAGAAGAGAATTAATAACTATTAGAGCAAAAATCAATGAAATAGAAACCAAAAGAACAGTAGAACAGATCAAAGAAACTAGGAGCTGGTTCTTTGAAAGAAATAACAAGATTGATAAACCCCTGGCCAGACTTATCAAAAAGAAAAGAGAAAGGATCCAAATTAATAAAATCATGAATGAAAGAGGAGAGATCACAACCAACACTAAAGAAATGCAAAAAATTATGAAAACATATTATGAGCAACTGCATGCCACAAATTAGGCACTCTGGAAGAAATGCATGCATTCCTAGAGATATACAAACTACCAAAATTGAAACAGGAAGAAATAGGAAATCTGAACAGACTCATAATCAACAAGGAAATTGAAGCAGTAATCAAAAATCTCCCAACAAACAAGAGTCCAAGGCTGAATGACTTCCCTAGGGGAATTCTACCAAACATTTAAAGAAGAATTAATACTTTTCTTCTGAAGCTGTTTCAAAAAACAGAAATGGAAGGAAAACTTCCAAAGTTGTTCAATGAGGCCAGCATTACCTTGATCCCAAAGCCAGACAAAGACTCCACCAAAAAGGAGAATTATAGACCAATATCCCTGATGAACACAGATGCAAAAATTCTCACCAAGATGCTAGCCAATAGGTTCCAACAGTACATTAAAAGAATTATTCACCATGACAACGTGGGATTTATTCCTGGGCTGCAACGGTGGTTCAACATCCCTAAATCAATCAATGTGATACACTACATTAATAAAAGAAAGGACAAGAACCATATGATCCTCTCAATAGATGCAGAAAAAGCATTTGACAAAGTACAGCATCCTTTCTTGTTTAAAACTCTTCACAGTGTAGGGATAGAGGGAACATACCTTATATCATAAATGCCATCTATGAAAAGCCCACCACGAATATCATTCTCAATGGGGAAAAACTGAATGCTCTTCCCCTAGGGTCAGGAACACGGAAGTGATGTCCACTATCACCTGTTGTTCAACATAGCACTAGAAGTCCTAGCCTCAGCAATCAGACAACAAAAAGAAATAAAAGGCATTGAACTGGCAAAGAAGCTGAAGTCTCACTCTTCACAGATGACAGGATACTCTATGTGGAAAGCCCAAAATATTTCACCCCAAAATTGCTAGAACTCATACAGGAATTCAACATGGCAGGATATAAAATCAATGCACAGAAATCAGTTGCATTTCTATACCCCAAAACTGAGACAAAAGAAAGAGAAATTAAGGAGTTGATCCCATTTACAATTGCACCAAAGACCATATGATACCAAGGAATAAACGTAACCAAAGAGGCAAAGGATCTGTACCCAGAAAACTATAGAACACTCATGAAAGAAATTGAGAAAGACACAAAGAAATGGAAAAACGGTCATTCTCATGGATTGGAAGAACAAATGTTAAAATGTTTGTGCTACCTAGAGCAATTTATACATTCAAGCAATCCCTATCAAAATACCATCAACTTTTTTCAGAGAGCTGGAACAAATAATCCTAAAATTTGTATAGAACCACAAAAGACCCCAAATAGCCAAAGGAATGTTGAAAAAGAAAACCAAAGCCTGTGGCATCACAATTCCGGACTTCAGCTCTATTACACAGCCGTAATCATCAAGACAGTATGGTACTGGCACAAAAACAGACACATAGATCAATGGAAGAGAATAGAGAACCCATAAATGGACCCTCAACTCTATGGTCAAATAATCTTCGACAAAGCAGGAAAGAATATCCAACGGCAAAAAGACAGTCTCTTCAACACATGGTGTTGGGAAAACTGAACAGCCACATGCAGAAGAATGAAACTGGACCATTTCCTTACACCATACACAAAAACAGACTCAATGGATGAAAGACCTAAATGTAAGACAGGAATCCTTCAGAATCATAGAGGAGAACACAGGCAGCAACCTCTGTGACATCAGCCACAGCAACTTCTTGGTAGACACGTCTCCAAAGGCAAGGGAAACAAAGGCAAAAATAAACTATTGGGACTTCATCAAGATAAAAAGCTTTTGAACAGCAAAGGAAACAGTCGACAAAACCAAAAGACAATCGACAGAATGGGAGAAGATAATTGCAAATGTCTTATCAGATAAAGGGCTAGTATCCAAAATCTATAAAGAACTTATCAAACTCAACACCCAAAGAACAAATAATCAAATCCAGAAATGGGCAGAAGACATGAATAGACATTTCTCCAAAGAAGACATACAAATGTCCAACAGACACATGAAAAAATGCTCAACATCATTCAGCATCAGGGAAATACAATTCAAAACCACAATGAAATACCACCTCACACCAGTCAGAATGGCTAAAATTAACAAGTCAGGAAACAACAGTTGTTGGAGAGGATGCAGAAAAAGGAGAACCGTCCTACACTGTTGGTGGGAATGCAATCTGGTACAGCCACTCTGGAAAACAGTATGGAGGTTCCTCAAAAAATTGAAAATAGAGCTACCCTATGACCCAGCAATAGCACTACTGGGTATTTACTCCAAAGATACAAATGTGGTTATCCAAAGGGGCACCTGCACCCCAATATTAATAACAGCAATATCCACAATAGCCAAACCATGGAAAGAGTCCAGATGTCCATCAACAGATGAGTGGATAAAGAAGATGTGGTATATATATCCAATGGAACACTACTCAGCCATCAAAAAAAATGAAATCTTGCCATTTGCAACAATGTGGATGGAACTAGCAGGTATTATGCTAAGCAAAATAAGTCAATCTGAGAAAGACAATCATTTTATGATCTCACTGATATGTGGAATCTAGGAAACAAAAACAGAGGATCATAGGGGAAGAGATGAAAAAATAAAACAAGATGAAACCAGGATGTTTGTCTACGGAGACAAACAAAAGCAACTCTTAATAATAGGAAACAAACTGAGGGTTGCTGGAGGGAAGTGGAGTGGGGGGCTGGGCATTAAGGAGAGAATGCGACGTAATGAGCACAGGGTATAATATAAGACTGATGAATCACTGACCTCTACCTCGGAAACCAATAACATAGTATATGTTATTAATTGAATTACTGAATTGAATTTAAATTAAAAAAAAGACACTGGGAAAAAAGTATAAAATAAGTAATAATTTACTCTGCTAACATAGATATATTATATTTGAGTCCCTTATATGCAATCTAGGAAGGAAACTGGAAATGGTTACACATCCAGAAGAGAACAAGCAGGATGACATGTTTGAAGAAATCTGAACTAAAGTAATTTGAGGGAAAGGACCATAGTCGTCTTTAAACTAGTTGAAGACTGACATATAGAAGGGAAAGTAGATATTATGTATTGTATTCTAGAAACAAGAGCTATGAGTAGAACTTCCATGGCAACAGATTTCCTGATAATTAATCTGCCTCACAAAGTACAGAATGAGTTCAAGCAGAGGCAGGATAAACTTTATGCCAGAAATGTAGAAAGAATGCCTGCAGTTCAGAAGGAGACTACAGTTGTGGATTGCTAAGATCTATTTACCTAGAATTCTACTTTTAAAAAAAAGAAATGCCTCTGTCTACTTTTAATTGCTATTAATCTTGGACATGGAGTATCTGGCACTTTCTGACCTATCCCTTTGTACTTTCTCCCTCTGGTAGGTGCTGTCTGGAAGACCAGGCTCAGGTAACTTTGATTTGATGCTTCAGGATGTAAATCAGTACAATAGTCCCTCCTTACCCATGGTTTCCCTTTTCATGATTTGTTAGTGATCTGAAAGCAGATAATCGTCCTTAAGACATATCATCAGAAGGTCTACCATAGCCTAGCACTACATCGCAAAGCTTATGTCCTTCACCTCACTTCATCTCCTCACATTGGCATTTTATCATCTCACATCATTACAATAAGGGTGAGCATTATAGTACAATAAGATACTTCGAGAGAGACCACATTCACATTTTTATTACAGTATATTCTTATAATCATTCCATTTTATTATTGTCATTAATCTCTTACTGTGCCTAATTTATAAATTAAACTTTATCATAGGTATGTGTGTATAAAAAAAAAAACATAGTATACATAAGGTTCAGTACTGTCATGGTTTTAGGCATCCACTGGGGGTTCTGGAACATATCCCCTGTGGACAAGGAGGAACTACTTATGTAAATGTGAATCAAGGTGTTTAAACCTTTTAATGAATTACTTCACATCATATATTTCTATGTTATAAACCAGAGAAAGGATTCTCTCCAAGTCATCCCTCCACCTTTTTGAAAATGTAACTGGAAAATTTCTAAGGCAAAACATGCATCTGTTCACGCTAGAGTTACCACAACTAGGTCAAATAGCACTTGGCATATGACAGAAGAGAGCCGTACTTGGTGACCTTCATTCCTTCTGGTCCTCAGATCTCACTCTGGGGCAGTGCATCTCACTTTCTATGGCAGACCTTCAGGACACATTGGAAACTTCAAGATAATATTCAGTCAAACTGGGGGCTAGTGACAGCAACCGCTATTTAAAGGAACTGTCACTCATTTACACAAATTCCAAAGTATTTGAGAAATTATGTGAAGAAAGTTTTTAAACAAATAAACATAATGGGACCATTCCTCCACAGCAGCATTCTTTCAGCATTTGTTTTTTTATTATTGCTCTATTTATAGACATCCCAGGAAATTAGGCATTCCATAGCTATCCACTGTATGTCATGACTTATACACACTTTCATTAATATATAAATCATCTTGTATTTTCCTTTAGTTACAAAAACAGACAATTCCCACCTTGCAGGTTTACTGTGAACATTAGAAAACCTACTAGTAAAAAGTCTGACAGAGTAATTAGTTTTGTTTTCTAGGAATTATCCTTCTAGACTACAAGCCCCTCTAGGGCAGGGTCTGTGACCTACTCATCCCTAATGGATATGAATTTGCTCCACAACTCCTTTGTGCATGTATATGACCTTATTTTATGTTTAAAATTCAAATTAAATATTGTTCCATATCCTAAGCAGGCATCTGCCCTGCTCACTACTGCCCAGTACTATTTGATAATCCCAGGATATTTAGTCTGTACAGAAATATGGGGCATGGTCTGTTTTCAGTTCTTTGAACTAGTTGTTGAGAAGCTTATTAACCAAACTGAAGTGGTCCTATTAAAGACAAGAACTCCTCTGCTCACAGCAACCCATTCCCTGTGCCTCATTTGGTCAAGGACCTTTAAGCACATGTTTCTCAAGATTACCAGCTTTTCTATGCCGTCTCTTCCCATGTCCTTTCTTTGATCCTTCCACTTCTGGAGACACAGATTCTGTCACCTCTTGACTCCTGGTCCACAGCCTAGCTCTTTAGCTCCATTAATCAGAAGACCTTGAGCCCTTTCCTACAACATAGGATGGCCTGGAACCCAGAATGTCACCCTCTCACCTTCTTGAAGTGTGTGTGTGTGGGGGGGAGGGCAGGGTGGAGAGTTTATAATGAAGCCATAGGTGGGGGGAAAAAAAAATGATTTTTTCAGGTTATCCCACCATCCACTTTTGTATCCCCAGTGCCTAACACAGTCCTAACAACAGACCTGGGCACTCATGAATATTTAATGAGTATACAACGGAACTGCAAGCAACAGGTAAACTCTCTTGAGGCATGCCAACTCTAAGATCCTAGAACACAGCTAGCCCACTGTTTACTGAAGTTGCAGAATTGTCACTAAGCACACACATCATAAACCTACTCAATTTCTTGACTATGCCACTGAGAGTCTGAAGCCTTACAGATAAGGTTAACCAAACTTCTTCTAGCAAGGTGACAGAACACCAGGCTCTAAAAGGCTTCTGTTACTTCATAATCAACCCTGTAAATATACACATCTTAGGGAGCCAGACAAATGCTGATTGTCATGTCTGACATTCTATATTGTAAATCAGTAGAATAGTATAATAAAACTTCAGCTATTGAGAGCTGTTTTCCAAATAACTCTTTAATCTCCCAATACCATTAAAATTTTAACCATTTTGAATGAGTATCTCTCTAGAATACATTATGTATATCCCTGCTGTCTTGAGCAAATCATAGCAAACATAATTTAACCTTTCCGTGATAATTTAATGTAATCATTGCAAACATTCATTATGCCAGACCATATAAACAGTGGTGCCTTCTGGGCACTTTGGAGTAAATTGTGCTCATTGCATGGCAGGAAATGACCCTGACTGCTGGATTTTCCCAAACCCACAAGATCTGTCTTTCATTACTTTTGAGTGTTTTTCGCTGAAGAGTTTTCTCACTCATTGTTTGATACTAGGATATGATGCTTTGTTTGATGATAGCTGTTGTCTTCCCTTTATAATTTTTAATTTTGTTTTTGTTTCTAAGTTGCTAAAGCTTAGAAGATGGGAAGCCAAGATTCATTTTTTGATTTAGTAATACATAAAAACAAATAGTCTCTGGTTTTCACTGGGCTTATATTTTGTCACCTACTTTTGCTAAAAAGGATGTCCAGTTTGGGTTCCTTTGGGATGTCCAGTTTGGGTTCCTTTGAAATCATGGCTGTCTTGAGGCCATGAAGGTTGCAGATAGCTGACTTACAAGTATTTACATGTCTCTGTATTTGTACTTTTTAGAACATAACTTTGAATCATCTGTTTCTCATACCAGTCCTGTGAGTATTGTTTCATATATTTTATAGATGAGAACTTTGAGGCTTAAAAGGTTCACATCCCCATAGTCAATATAGGGGATTAAAATTTCATTCCTTGCCTCTTGACCCCAAAGCCCAACATAGTTCCCAGCATGCTGCACTCTATAAATGTTCTGGTCTATGAAAAATGAATTGACCCCACAGGGTCTGATAATCTCACAAATGATGAAATGGCAAAGGAATTTTTAGATTCACACTATTTCTTCTCATATTTTAAAATCAAATCTCAACTATTAATCCAGCTACACATGAGTAAACATAGAAGTTTGGGAACTAGAAGAAATTAAGCAATGTCAAATGAAACTAAAAAGTGAGCAAATAGTAGATGGTTAAATAGGTAGAGAGAGACATAAGTAAAAATAGAAGTATGTTTATAGTGATTACATTTCCTCCATCAGTCAGTGAATACTAAATAAAATTCGTAAGTAACACATGTGAAATAAGACACCTAAGGAGGGGCACCTGGGTAGCTCAATTGGTTAAGCTGCTGCCTTCCGCTCAGGTCATGATCCCAGGGTCCTGAGATCGAGGCCCGCATTGGGCTCCTTGCTTAGCAGGGAGCCTGCTTCTCCCTTTCCCTCTCCCTGCCACTCCCCCTGCTGTGCTCTCTCTGTGTCAAATATATAAATAAAATCTTTAAAAAAAAAAAAAAAAGAAAGAAACCTAAGGATACTTTTTTTTTTAAAGATTTTATTTATTTATTTGAGACAGAGAGAATGAGATACAGAGAGCACGAGAGGGAGGAGGGTCAGAGGGAGAAGCAGACTCCCTGCCGAGCAGGGAGCCCGATGCGGGACTCGATCCCGGGACTCCAGGATCATGACCTGAGCCGAAGGCAGTCACTTAACCAACTGAGCCACCCAGGCGCCCGAAACCTATGGATACTTTGTAGGACACTACACACTTTCATGGGTTCGGTTGACATTTAATGGATGGCATTGTTATTCTTTTTAATTTTTATTTTTACTCTTACTACATAGGAGGTACAATATACGCAAAATGACATAATTTTATTCCAGCATTTTTTCCTTTCCTTTTCTACATTCTTGGAATATTTGGAATACTTGGAATAATTTCTCCCTTTTAAAAACCTTAATCAGCCTTCTGGGTTCAGATGAACTAACAACTTCCATAAAATAATTTCCATGAACTCTCTTTTCTCCCTTTTCTCTTATTCCTCCAATACTTCCTGCCTTGATCTCTCATTAACAGTTTCAAGTCTATACATCTCTTGTAAATTTCTCAGATCAAAGACTGTATCTTACATTTCTAGTATAGTTTTTCCTATTTGAAATTAGCAAAGCCATCAAATGTCATTACATAATAGGTGATCAAGTAATAAATGAATAAATATAAGTCAATAAATTGGTAACACTTAAATTAGCCAAGTTCAATATATTTGTACACTTTGCAGAAGAGATATGATGTCAAATTGCCTTTGTGCTGACTATTCTTCATTTATCCCTCTCCACACACCCAGATCTATTTTCCACCTCTCTGCTATGTGCCTTGTGAGGAAGACCCCGGTGGATTACTGTGGTGGACAAAATAATGCCCACCAACCCCCTACCACAAGATGTCCATGACCTAATCCTCAGAACCTGTGAATATATTACTTCATGGCAAAAGGGACTTTGCAGATGTGATTAAGGTTAATTATATTGAGATGATGACATTATTCTGGTGGGCCTAATGTAATCACACACAATCTTAAAAGTAGGGAACCCCTCCCAGCTGTGGTCAGAGAAAGAAAAGTGGTAACAGATGCAGGGTCAGAGAGATGTGACGGGAGGACACAACCCTGTTGAGTCACCAGTGTTGAAAACAGAGGAAGTGCCATGCACTAAGGAATGCTGATGGTGTCTAGAAGATGGAAAAGGCAGGGAAATGGATTCTTCCCTGGAGTCTTTAGAAAGGAACTCAGTCTGGGGACACCTTGGTTTTAGCCCAGTGAGACCATGTTGAATCTGTGACCTACAAAGCTATAGGATATTTAACTTGTATGGTTTAAGCCAACAAGTTTGTGGTAATTTGTTACAGCAGCAATCATGGGAAAGGAATATAACTATATGTCTACTTCTAGCTGGATCTCTGTTGGATTCAGTCAGGGGGAGGCACTGTTAGGACTTTGTACAAAGAGAAAAGAACAGTGAGTGGATTTCTTCCCTGCTCTATCCCTATTTCAGCCCTGTACCTTTGGCCCTACCTATGTCCCTTCTGACTCTGGCTGCCACTGGCTGGATCTTGTCTTCAATGCATCCAGCTCCCACTGGGCTCTGGCAATACTATTTTCTTGCTCCATCCCTTCATCTTTAAAGATAGTAATGGTTTCCCACTGTTTTCTAGTTTCTGCAGGTGTCTCTACCCCATGTTTATTCACTTAACTCTGCCCACACCTCTGTTAGTGGTCCCCCATTAAACAATTTTTATTTCAACAGTCCAGAGTGAATCTGTTCCCTGCTAGGGGCAGCCTTGTTTCCTTAAAGCATTGTTAACGGTTGTTAAAAGGACATGTGGACTTAAGAGAGGAACACATATTAGAGAGACAAGGGTAAGAGTCATGAGAAGCCATCTGACCCCTGAAAGAAACTTGAATTTCTTGACTTTTGCACTCCCAGGAGGCACGTCCATGATTTTTTGCCTTATTTTGTGATGTCCCCATAGCCTCACAATCCTAACTCTCACCCCTCCACTCTAGCCATGTATACACAAATATTTTTTTCTTGATGGGTATTTACCCTCTGTGTTTGCAATTTCTTGTGCTTAAAATCCTCTTTCACCTTTTGGTATTTAATGTTCAGAACATAAACACATCTCCGAAAACAAGAAGATCAAATTCTCAGGATAAGCATCACAAAGATCACCAATTTGTTTATGTCCAACTACATTCCATATTCAGCATGTGCAAAGTTGGCACATTCATGAGACAAAGACTCTGAGTAATAAGATGGAAATATAACAGCAGAGCACCTCCCTTATCAGTTCAGATATCCAGGTGTTCTAGATCATTCTGAGCTGTGGCCAGAAGCTGACATTCCCGAACAACCATATTCGGGCCCCGTCCAAATGTCCTGGCCTTACTTCTCAGGTAAAAGCTACTTCTCTGTGTTCATACACCATAAAACCCAAGAATGGGTGGTCCTGAGGGAACATCTGCTTCACCACCTTCCTTCCATAAAGGAGGAAAGGAAAGCCCTAAAAGAGTTTGGATCATGGAGTCAGGCTTCCTGGGAGTTTGAAACATGGCTCCATCACTTAACTGCAAACTTGGGCAAGTTACTTGCCTTGTTTGTGCTTAAGTTTTCACATCTGTATAATGAGGGTAATAGTAGTATGTACCACAGGGTTGTTATGAGGCTGAAATGAGACAATATCTATAAAGGGCTTTACAACACAGGCCTACAACCAGTAAATGGGTTAAGAATATTAAAAGGAATGGGCGCCTGGGTGGCTCAGTTGGTTAAGCGACTGCCTTCGGCTCAGGTCATGATCCTGGAGTCCCTGGATCAAGTCCCGCATCGGGCTCCCTGCTCGGCAGGGAGTCTGCTTCTCCCTCTGACCCTCCCCCCTCTCATGTGCTCTCTCTCATTCTCTCTCTCAAATAAATAAATAAAATCTTTAAAAAAAAATTTAAAAAATTTAAAAAAAAGAATATTAAAAGGAATATTAAGTCATGTATTTTCAGGCATAATTAATCTTTAACAACTGCAGAAAACACATTTTCTTTACAGATTATAAAACTGAGGCTCACAGTGTTTAAGTAACTTGGCTAAAGTCACAAGTTTCCTGTCAGTAGAAAAGATTCAAACCTAGATCTCCCTGAGCCTAAAACCCATGCTTCTCACTCACACTCTCCCACGACCACTTTATTCTAAACAGTGAGTTTGTCAGCTCCTCCCATAGCCCATCCCAATGTTCAGTCAATATCCCGAGGTTCATTTTCCTGAGGTTATTGTTGGCTCCTATCTCCCCTCTATTTTAAATATACTATTTAAATTAGCATGGTCACACATTCTCTAATCCTTCTTTTACCTTATTTTTCTTCATACCACTTATCACTACCTGACATCATGTTATATATTCATTTGCTTATTTTCCATCTTCCTCATTGAGATTGTAAACTCCATACAAGTAAGGACTTTGGTCAGTTTTGTCTATTTCTGTATCCATGTACACATAGCATGTAAAATGCATTCTAGAACATGAGAGGTGTTCAAGATATTTTTGATTAAATATGAATGAATAAATGAATGGATGAATGAAATTCTGTCTCTCAACAAATACTATATAATAATTATACTCAAGAAGAACACTCCACATAGTTACTGATTTCCTTTCTAGGCTCATAGTCACAATCATTTATCAGGGCATAAAATCCACATCTCAGAGATAGCCTCTTTGCTGGTCTCTGCCATTTTAAAGTCATTGTCCATCTCCCCTCCTGCTATCTTCTTCTTCTTTTTTTTTTTAACATATAATATATTATTTGTTTCAGAGGTACAGGTCTGTGATTCAACAGTCTTACACAATTCACAGTGCTCACCATAGCACATACCCTCCCCAGTGTCTATCACCCAGCCACCCCATCCCTCCCACCCCCCACCACTCCAGCAACTCTCAGTTTGTTTCCTGAGATTAAGAATTCCTCATATCACAGACGAACCATGAGAGACTATGGACTCTGAGAAACAAACTGAGAGTTCCAGAGGGGAGGGGGTGGGGGATGGGTTAGACTGGTGATGGGTATTAAAGAGGGCATGTACTGAATGGAGCACTGGGTGTTATATGCAAACAATGAATCATGGAACACTACATCAAAAACTAATGATGTAATGTAAGGTGATTAACATAACAATAAAATAAAATAAAAAGATGTGAGTTTAGCATCTTTAATCAATATTCTGGGGGAAAAAAGTTCTTCTGGAACTATAATTTGAAATGAAATGCTGTCATAAATTTGAGGCCTAATTTAATTATTATATATATATATATATGGCTTTTTAAAATTCTAAATATATACTAAAGCATGGTAGTAGAAACTAAATGATTAGGCTGTAATATTTTTAAATAAACCTCTTAATAAGAAAAAAATAAATAAATAAAGTCATTGTCCAGGGGAACCTGGGTGGCTCAGTCAGTTAAGCGTCTGCCTTCGGCTCAGGTCATGATCTTGGGGTCCTGGGATCGAGCCTCGGGTTGGGCTCCCTGCTCAGTGGGAGTCTGCTTCTCTCTCTCCCTCTGCCACTCCCCCTGCTTGTGATCTCTCACTCTCTCTGTCAAATAAATAAATAAAATCTTTAAAAATAAAAAAAATAAAGTCATTGTCCATATCAAGCCATTGTACACAGAGCAATGAAAACACCTTCTGCCATTTTAATTATGCTCCATTACTACTTAAAACCTTCCTGTGTTTGAGATTTGCTAGGACACCTCAACTCTAACCTACTAACCATGGTATTTCTGGCTCTTTACAAGCTTCCCCACTTTGTTTTAAAACTAACTCTTCTCATTTCCTGCTATGTTTCAAATTCTAATTATTATTGCTTGTTTGATT
Source organism: Neomonachus schauinslandi (assembly GCF_002201575.2). NCBI lineage: Eukaryota > Metazoa > Chordata > Mammalia > Carnivora > Phocidae > Neomonachus > Neomonachus schauinslandi. Next base: position 87,433,482 of record NC_058411.1, on the reverse strand, counting down.
TTGAACATAACTATACTGACTTGAATTTGCCTAATGAAAACTTCCATTTGTTCCCATCACATAGCTATTCAAGTTCAAATCAGTTCTTTCTGAAGAGCTGGGTCCCCATAAGATCATTACACCATTTGTTTATTTCTGTGTGGTACTATAAAAAGGAAAATTAAATTGTCTCTGTTCCACCTTCCAGGTTCTTAAAATTTTAACACAAACTGCTGGTGTAAGAAGTCAGGACACAAAATACATGCAAATAACCAGCTCATGAGTTGAGGCCATGAGAAGTAAAGGATCTTTTTTAAAATTTCAATTCGAGTATAGTTGATATACAGTGTTTCAGATATACAATATAGTGACTCAATAATTCTATATATACTCAGTGCTCATCAAAATAAATGTGTTCTTCTGTTGGTGGGAATGGAAACTAGTTCAACCACTCCGGAATACAGTATGGAGGCTCCTCAAAAAGTTAAAAATAGAGCTACCATACAACCCAGCAATTGCACTTTTAGTTATTTATCCAAAGAATACAAACATAGTGATTCATAGGGGCACCTGCACCCCAAAGTTTATAGCAGCAATATCCACAATAGCCAAACTATGGAAAGAGCCCAGATGTCCATTGACAGATGAATGGATAAAGAAGATGTGTTATGTATATACAATGGAATATTACTCAGCCATCAAAAAAAATGAAATCTTGCCATTTGCAACAACATGGATGGAACTAGAGGGTATTATGCTAAGTAAAATAAGTCAACCAGAGAAAGACATATCATATGATTTCACTCATGTATGGAATTTAAGAAACAAAACAGAAGAACATAGGGGAAGGGAAGGAAAAACAAGATGAAAACAGAGGGAGACAAACCATAAGAGACTCTTAAATATAGGAAACTGAAGGTTGTTGGAGGGGAGGGAGGTGGGGGGAGCAGGTAACTGGGTGATGGGCATTAAGGAGGGCACATGATGTAATGAGCACTGGGTGTTATATGTAACTGATGAATCACTAAATTCTACCTCTGAAACTAATAATACACTATATGTTAACTAAATTGAATTTAAATAAAACAATAAATAAATAAGATAAATGTGTTCTTAATCATTTTCACCCATTTCACTCATTGCCCCACCCACCTCTCCTCTGGTAACCATCAATTTGTTCTTCATAGTTAAGAGTCTGTTTTTTGGTTTATCTTTTTTTTTCCTTTGTTCCTTTGTTTTGTTTCTTAAATTCCACATATAAGTGAAATCATATGTCATTTGCCTTTCTCTGACTTATTTCACTTAGCATTATACTCTCTAGATCCATCCACATCATTGCAAATGTTAAGATTTCATTCTTTTTTATGGTTGAATAATATTCCTGTGTGTGTGTGTGTGTACTTCTTTATCCATTCATCTTTATCCATTCATCAATCAATGGACACTTGGACTGCTTCCATAATTTGGTTATTGTAAAAAATGCTGCAGTAAACATAGGGGTGCACATAGCCCTTTGAATTACTGTTTTCATATTCTTTGGGTAAATACCCAGTAGTGCAATTATTGGATCATATCATAGTTTTATTAATTTTTTGAAGAACCTCCATAATGTTTTCCAACAGCTTATTCTTGTTTTTGTTTCCCTTGCCTAAGGAGACTTATCTAGAAAAATGTTGCTATGGGCAATATTAGAGAAATTACTGCCTGTGCTCTCTTCTAGGATTTTTAGGTCTCACATTTAGGTTTTTAATCTATTTTGAGCTTATTTTTGTGTATGTATAAGAAAGTGCTCCAGTTTCATTCTTTTGTATGTAGCTGTCCAGTTTTCTCAACACCTTTTGTTTTTTTTAAAGATTTTATTTATTTATTTATTTATTTATTTATTTATTTATTTGAGAGAGAAAATGACAGAGAGAGAGAGAGAGAGAGAGCACATGAGATGGGGGAGGGTCAGAGGGAGAAGCAGACTCCCTGCCGAGCAGGGAGCCCGATGCGGGACTCGATCCAGGGACTCCAGGATCATGACCTGAGCCGAAGGCAGTCGCTTAACCAACTGAGCCACCCAGGCGCCCCTCAACACCTTTTGTTGAAGAGACTTTTTCTCATTGTATATTCTTGCCTCCTTTGTCAAAGATTAATTGACCATATCCTCGTGGGTTTGTTTCTGGGCTTTCTACTGTGTTCCAATCTGTCTATTTTTGTGCCAGTACCATACTATTTCGATTACTGCAGCTTTGTAGTGTAATTTGAAATCTGGAACTGTCATATCTCCAGCTTTGTTCTTCTTTTTAAAGGTTGCTTTGGCTATTCACAGTCTTTTGTGGTTCAACACACATTTTTGAATTCTTTGTTCTATGAAAAATGCTGTTGGTATTTTGAAAGGAATTGCATTAAATCTGTAGATCACCTGAGTAGTATGGACATTTTAATAGTATTTGTTCTTCTAATCTATGAGCATGGAATAGCTTTCCATTTGTTTGTGTTGTCTTCAAGTTCTTTCATCAATGTTTTATAGTTTCCAGAGTACAAGTCCTTCAGAGAGGTAAGGGGATTTTGAAAACAGTCAGACCAATCTGGCCACCAGCCTAGATATGCATTAGTGAGATGTTCTAGTCTGGACTTCACTGTTTGCTATTTCTTCTATTTCGAACTCTCTTCCACTTTTTGTATGAAAATTGCATTTCTCCCCAAACCCCTATTTTTATTGCAGCATTATTTACAATAGCCAAGATATGGAAGCAACCCAAGTGTCCATTGATAAATAAAGGGATAAAGATGTGATATTATATATATATATATATATATATATATAGCCACAAAAAAAGATGAGATCCTGCCATTAGACAACATGGATAAACCTAGATGGTTTTATGCTAAATGAAATAAGTCACATCGAGAAAGACAAATACCATATGATTTCACTTGTATGTGAAATCTAAAAAAGCACAACAAATAAACAACAAAAAGCAGAAACAGACACATAAATACAGAGGACAAACTGATGGCTATCAGAGAGAGGAGGGTAGAGGGCTGGGGAAAATGGGTTAAGAGGAGTGGAAGATACAAGCTTCCAGTTATAGGATGAATAAGTCATGAGGATACAATGTACAGCACAGGGAATATGGTCAATGGTATTGTAATAGTATTTTATGGGGACAGATGGTAGCTATACTTATGGTGAGCACAGCATAATATACAAAATTGTCCAATTACTATATTGTACACCTGAAACTAATGTAACATTGTGTGTCAAGTACACTTCAATAAAAATATTATAATAAAATAAAACAGCATTTCTACCCAGACGGCTTCCTAAATCCCAAACTCCACTCAGGCTTAGGGATTCCCATTTCTCTGGTCTAGTTATGGTTAACAGGTTTAGTTATAGACCACAGCTGTAAATAGTAGTTTAATTTCGGTTCTCTAAAAAATGTTTATGTAGTAGATATTCACATACACTATGTATTAAATATTTGCTGAGATAATGCACTAAAAGGTAATAAAGTTTTATGAGCAATGATTACTTCTAGTCTAGATTTTCCAAATTTTCTATAATGATCAAGAATTGCTTTTATAATCAGAAACAATATTATTTTTAAAAAATGTATTGGGGCACCTGGGTGGTTAAGTCTTCAGCTCGGGTCATGATCTCAAGGTCCTGGGATGGAGCCCTGAGTTGGGCTCCCTGCTCAGCGGGGAGTCTGCTTCTCCCTCTCCCTATGCCCCTCCCCCAACCCACACCGCACCCCTGCTCATGCTCTGTGCTTTCTCTCTCAAATAAATAAACAAAATCTTAAAAAAAAAAAAAAAGTATTTCCAATCCAGCATCATAGTTGACCATAAGAATACCAATAAATTTTTCTTTGAATTTTTTTTCTCCTTCAGACGCCTGAGCAAATTACCATTAGTTTATAATTTAACTCAATATCTGTTTTTTGCAGATTTAACAAAACTTCAATCCTGACCCCCAAGTTTGCATATATATGCATATGCCCTATGGCTCCTTCTTCATCACATACCAACCAAAGTCATTAGCATGAAACCTTGCTTGCTTAAGCTTGACCAAAGTCTATAAAGCATTATGCAGAACATGAAGGAACAACTGGGAGAAATTTCTGATTAAGCAGCTCAGCTTTGAGAACCTTAAAAATTTCATAAAGCAACTACAGAAAGCAAAGCCAGAAAACCAGGCAAGAATGCGTTGACACCTCAACATACCTCAGTCCATGTTAACTATAATAATAATTATGTAACAAGTACTCAATCTGTGATAGCCTCTGAATAAGGTTGTCATCACAACAATATTGTGGCAACATTGGGAAGCAGGTACTATTTTTATGCCAATTTTAAGGGTAGGTTTAGGGTTCCAGAGTGATTGACTTGCCCAAAGTCACACAGGTGGTAAACAGCAAAACTGGAATTCACAGACCCTTCTTGCTGACTCCTGACCCCAGTTCTTTACTTTACACCCACCTGGTCCATACTGGGGAATCTTGCCCCTGCCAGGAAACTCAGAGCACCAGAGCAAGGAACACAAGGAAGAAAGCTAGTGTGTTACAGAATTTTCTATCCAGTGATGGTGTTCAGGACATGCCAAAATATGGTACTTTGGCATATTGAGCATCTTAAGCTGAAGAAGTCTGAGAAAACGACAGAAGCACGAAGGTCAATCTGACCTTCCCACCTTGCCTTTCTGCCCTAAAAGTCCAGAGATAAATCTTCACTGTGAAAGTACCCTCCTATACCACGAGGAAAGGAGATATAGAGAGAGGGAATGAGGGTTGAGAATCTGCATAAACAAACCTTGTTAAACTAACTCTTATCTTCCAACTTACTTCTTTCCCACTTACTACTAGCCCAAACCCCTTTGTATTGTCAATTCTTCACAGTTCTATTGTTTCCTTCTCTAAAAGGTACAAAAGCTTCTTGCTCTTATGAAGGCTCCCATTTTAATGTAAAAATTTAGGAAAATTCATATGCTTTTCTCCTGTTAGTCTGTCAGTTTAATTTTCAGACTTAGCCTGGGACCCTGAGAAAGCTGAGGAAAACTTTTCTTCCCCCACACCAATTAGCCTCTATGTCTGCCCAAGTAGATTCAAGCAGAACTAGAAGGTCCTTATGAGCCAGCCACACATTTGGTAAACAATGTTTTGGGTCACAGGCTGATTTTAGAGAGTTCTTTTTTCAGCATTTTCTTCTCCCTCCCTTCCCATCCCCACCCCAATCCTGCTGGTTCCACAATCTAAATCAAGCCCAGGCCTGGGTCATGTCTGCAGTATTTGCTCTCAATGCACTTGGCCTTAGAATACATCTGGAGCCAGAATGCACTGAATACAGGAGAGAGAGAGGGCACAAGAATCCTACTGCAGTTCTGAGCAAACAAAATAAAGCTTCGGGATTAAAACAAACAAACAAACAAACAGGGGTGCCCGGGTGGCTCAGTTGGTTAAGGGACTGCCTTCGGCTCAGGTCGTGATCCTGGAGTCCTCGGATGGAGTCCCACATCGGGCTCCAGGCTCAGCGGGGAGCCTGCTTCTCCCTCTGACCCTCTCCCTTCTCATGTTGTTTCTCATTCTCTCTCTCTCTCTCAATCTCTCAAATAAATAAATAAATAAAATTAAAAAAAAAAAACATATAGGGACACTTTTTACTCTGTAGGTGGTGACCACTTACACATAGTTTAGCTTTGCCGCTGTCTCTCTCCTTCTCTTGCCTTCAGTCTTTTCCCTTGTGAAATCCTGGAGAGAGACTCTGATTTCCAAGGCCCTTTATATGTTCAACATTCTGTGGTTCTTATAGGGCCTCCAAGAGCTAAATAGGAATGGATTATTGAATAGTTAGAGGGAAAATACACTCCAAGAGAACCATTTACCACTAGGAATGTCTTTTAAATATACATTTTGGGCTGCACATTGTTTTATATAAGTCTGGATAACAGTGCCATTTGCATTCTAATCCTGGCTCTGTCCCTGCCGTGCTAGCAGATAGATGTATCTCTCATTCTTTTGGTGTTTTAATTTCCTCAGTGGTTAAGCAAGAATGATACACCCAATCTACCTTTCAGAATTTCTGAATGGATTATAGCAAAACCCTTCATAATGTTTTGGCTTAAAAGATTTCTCTCTGAACCATATTTATGTTTTCATATTCTATTTTCCCCAAACAGTCATCAATAGGATCAACAAAGGAAATATATCCATATAATTGAATTAATTTCTCTAAATCCTTAGATGATCCCAAAATGTTTGGCCATGACTAATCAATGAATTTGAATTTTTGGCAAATAGCAATTATTATGTACATGTTTCAAATATCTGCCCTTTTCTCCACAGTCCGGGAAATCTGTTTTAACTAACTGTTAGAACATAAATATTAATATTCAACAGCATTAAAATACTGTTTTGTTGGAGTAAAATTCCTCTGATGACATGAGAAATCAAGATGCAAAAATTCCATGTTGATGCCAAAGCATAAAATATACCAAATCTATAATATCATATTGAGACTGAATGCTGAAGTTGGAAACGATCTTAAAAAGAAAAAACTAGTGGAAAGGCTTGAGTTTATAGATGAAGAAAAGAGGGAAGCAAAATATCCTGAAGCAGCCAGAGGTATTATGCTAAGTGCTTTACTATACCAGTGCATTCAGTCCTCCCCTGCTCCATCACAGCCCCCATTTTACCTAAGAATAATCTGAATGCCAGCAAGGTAAAATAACTTATCCAAATTCAGGGGTATGGCTATTATCAAACCCAAGATTCCCTATCAGATGTCCTAGTTCAGAGATTGAACCAAAAACCTGTAAGTCTACTTCAACAGCAAAATACCAACAAGCCAACCAACAAATTTTCCCCTCTGGGAGATCATAGTTAAAAGCTTGTACAGAGACAACTGGGAAATGATAAGACTACCTGTGTGCCCCTCTTTGGTGATAACACATCACTCTATATGTAGGAGAATATCAGGCTTATTCCAACTACACATCATATAACTGAGATCAGAACTTATAATAATCCTATTATAAAAATAACAGTTTCAGGGATACCTGAGTGGCTCAGTCGGTTAAGCGTCTGCCTCCAGCTCAGGTCATGATCTCAGGGTCCTGGGATGGAGACCCATGTCAGGCTCCCTGCTCAGCAGGAGGCCTGCTTCTCCCTCTCCCTCTGCCTGCTGCTCTCCCTGCTCATGCTCACTCTCTCTCTTTCTCAAATAAATAAATAAAATTTTAAAAAACACTAACAGCTTCAATTTATTGAACACCTATGACATGTCAGGGATGTCAAAAAATGTTATTTCAAAGCCTCATGTAAACTTTTAAGGTAAATATTACAACCTCATTTGACAGATGAATTAACTGAAGCTTGGTAGAATAACAGCAATAATAATAACATAAAGATATTTGTATAGGATATACAATAGGCCAGGTGTTAAGTTCTTTCTTATATATATTTTTATATCTTACATATGTAATACCTTATCTTCATAATAAGTCAAGGAGGTAAGCACTAGTATCATACTTATTTGCCATTTGGGAAACTACTATACAGATAGGCTAAGCAACTTCCCCAAACCCAAACCATCTGGCTCCAACAGCCAGGCTCTTAACCACCGTTCCATACTCAATATCATACAGAGAGTAACTGGCCATAGAAGGATTTGAACTTTGGACCTGAACTCCAAAGCCAGCATTTTTTCTAAGTCTTCATGTTTCTCAGCCCTGGCTGTTCATTAAAACAATACAGGCAGCATTTCTGGGGCAAGACTTCCACTGGAGGGATATGATCACGCACACAAACTAAAGGGGTCTCCAGGTGAGTTGCCTACTCTTTCCTAAATGAGGAAAAAGTGTTGATGAGCACCTTCCCTGTTGCCTGGAATGAAAGCTCTCATCAGTTCTCAACTGATTCATCAGGTGACTTGTGGGTAGGTGCTGAGGCATGGCCTGGCCCATTGCCACTGGCCCCAGCCTAAGGATGACAACCAGTAAAGCAGCATCAGAAAACCTAATGGGTTCTGCAAAAATGCTCTTAAGCCTGAAGAAGAAATTTTGATCTATATCTCACCTCCCTTAACTTTTCACTTTGACAAACATGTACTGAGTTCCAACTATGGGCAAAATGCTATGAAATACTATGGTAGGCACTTTAGGGAACTCAGATTCCTTGTCCTTAAGAAAAGCACAATCTAGTGGGGGGAATATAAATATTGGCAGCTAAGTATAATTCATATTATAGTACTAAGAAGCCCTTTTGGCTCTGTACCCAAGTTCAAGTTTCTGCTAGGTGTGGGAAAATTTAAAAGGTTCAGGTACACTCTGGGGGTCAAATCAAGGCACATAAAGGTAAGATATGGTGCCTTATAATGTGCCTCACTCTCATAAATGAGTTTAGACAACTCTGTGTGCTTTTAATGTACCCTGGAGAATTAGGTAGATCATTATTACTGTTGCATGAGTTTACAGCATCTTCTCTTCAGTGGTTTGTGTCCCTGAGAGCAAAATAAACTCCACATCTTCTTCCTGCAACCTCTCATGAATATTAATGCTGTCTTTATTTATTGTTTGGCAAAATATGACAAAAATAAAAATGCACTACAGCGAAAATGAACACGCATACACCAAAAATATCTAGCTACTGTCAGAATACTTGTGTCATCATCATTATCAATAAATTGCACACTTGACAAGCATACTCCACATATTACATCGCCCCACAGTTCCTCCTAACCACTGACCTTTCTTAAAGGGTGCTGGTGGTTCTTTGGTTGCTACTTGTACAACTCCCATTAATTTTAAAGGTGTACAGTTTTGTCACGTTTAAGCTAGAAACATGGAGTTCAGTAACACTCAGCCAAGGAGATTTATAATAGACTTTCAGAGCCTCAGAATCTTCCCTCAAAGAGCTTCATACCCAGAAGCTCAAATCTATAAAACAAACAATAATAGAACTGTTCCGGTTGAAAGGGATGGAATCCTACCTGTTTAGACCATCCTCAAATCCTTAAACAGCCTGAAGCAATTCCACAGAGCCCTTTGAGCACCGCACATCACTTGAACAGCCACTAATCCAGTCCACTTTATAGAGGCAGGACCAGAATAACAAGCCAATTAAAGTAGCTAAGGCCACAGTATTAGCTAACAGCAGAGCTGGACTAACCTCCCTATCCCTTCTGTCCTAGTCCAGTCATCTTTTTATGCAACTCTTTGCCTCCCTATGTATTTCAGTTTGAAGGAAGGACAAGTGGGACAATTATTAGGAACATTATCATGATGGTCTGTTTTCCAATATTGGCAAGTTAGAATTCCTCTGAGGTTTGTCACATACTTCTGGGACAACTATTGCATGTTGGACTAATAAGTACAGCAGACAGCTTCAAGATGTCTACCCTGTGTTCTTACTCGGAAAGAACATATGAAAATACTAGTAATCTTGAGGCCTGGCAGCCAAAAGGAAGTTGGGTTACACTGAGAACTTGACCAAGATTCTAGATAGTATGGTTAGATCCTTCTCTAGTTCAAGCTTATTCCTAAGAGTCGCATTGAATTATATAACCCAGCTATTGCCACTGAACCACTCTAATAAAACCCTGTTCAAGGGCACAAAAATTTTTTCAGGTTAGAGTTATTTTGTTGTATATGTATGCATTTGATTCACCAAAAGACAAGCATTATCCAGCAGAATGGATCCAATGTCATTATCATCTCTTTGTAGCTTGGGTCTAACAAATCCCTTCAGTAACTCTATAATAAATTGAGCTTCATAGAGTATTAGGGGCTATACAACAAATTAGTGATACAGTCATGATTTAAACTATATCCTGATCCCCAGTCCAGTGCTGTTTGCCAAAGTAGCTTCATAATCTATTGTCTTCTCTTTTCTATAGGAGATATTACCTGATAGGCAAAGAATTCCTAAGCATTTTCTTATTCCCTCTTACAGAGAGGAATAACCAAACCTCTAGCAAGATTTTCTCCATATAACATCTCCTTGAGCAATTATGCTTCCCAATAACCTTCGGCAATAGCAGAATTTATCTGAAGGCAGTCTGAATTATTGTCTCATAATTATATTTTTATCCTTTGTTGGAAGATTAAAAATATAACTCCTTTACACAATATGGTAGAGATAAAAAAATAAACTGATAATACACATGACTGTTGCTAGAGTTTTAAAAGACTATAAATTTATGATTTGGTTAATTGTATTATTACTGATACTGGTCACATTTAGTGTTGTGAATCATAATGTTAATTACTTAGAATACTATACATTCCATACTGGATTAATAGAGATGCACAGGGCTAGAGAGGGCCCCATGTGAATCCTCCCACTTGTGGCAGAACTAAACATACCCAGTATGTGCAATCCATTTCTCAAGCTATCCAGGAAAGGGAGGATCTCATCTTCCTTTAAGAATCAATTCTCAGATGTTACAGAAAGTGAAAAGTTAAGAAACTCCAAAAGTTTGCCCCTCCATAAAAGCAATGAAAATTATGGCAAAACTATTGGAATCAACTTTTTCAGAACTCTAGACTCTAACTGAAAGCTTGCAGCAATCCAGATAACATTTGGTAAAACAAACAGAAAAACTGGCTAACTCTCAGTAAGAAGTGCAACATCACTCAGCATCAGGGAAATACAAATTAAAACCATAATGAGATATTGCCTCACACCAGTCAGAATGGATAAAATTAACAAGTCAGGAAACGACAGATGTTGGTAAGGATTCGGAGAAACGGGAACCCTCTTACACTGTTGGTGGGAATGCAAACTGGTGCAGCCTCTCTGGAAAACAGTATGGAGGTTCCTCAAAAAGTTGAAAATAGAGCTACCCCTACCACCCAGCAATTGCACTCCTGGGTATTTACCCCAAAGATACAAATGTAGTGATCCGAAGGGGCATATGCACCCCAATGTTTATAGCAGCGATGTCCACAATAGCCAAAATATGGAAAGAGTCCAGATGTCCATCGACCGATGAATGGATAAAGAAGATATGGTATACACACACACACACACACACACAAAATGGAATACTAATCAGCCACCAAAATATGAAATCTTGCCATTTACAATGATGTGGATGGAACTAGAGGGTACTATGCTAAGCGAAATAAGTCAATGAGAGAAAGACAATTATCATATGATCTCACTCATATGTGGAATTTAAGGAACAAAACAGAGGATCAGAGGGGAACAGAAGAAAAAACTAAACAAGATGAAACCAGAGAGGGAGACAAACCATAAGAGACTCTTAACTGTAGGAAACAAACTGAGGGTTGCTGAAGGGGAGTGGAGTGGGGAGACAGGGCAACTGGGTGATGGACATTAAAGAGGGCACGTGATGTAATGAAAACTGGGTATTATGTAAGACTAATGAATCACTGACCTCTACCTCTGAAACTAATAATAGATTATATGTTAATTAATTGAATTTAAATTTAAAAAAAGAAGTGCAAACTTATGTCTTAATTTACACTAGCTAGTCCTATCCTTCAGTACCCTGCTCAATGGCGGCCTTGAAAATAAAGCACACATTCCAGGTACTAATACCTGAGGAAGCAGGATGCAACACATTAGAAACGACTTCTTTGCTCTGTCTCATGGTTCCTTGAAGACCTGCTCACAAGGCCTGTCTTTATATGGAAAATTCACAAATTTATAGAAAATAAACACCTCTAAATCACTAATGGGTCAGAGGTCACAAGGGAAATTAGAAAATACTTTAAGATAAATAAAAATAAAAATACAACATATAAAAGGTATGGGATGTAGTACGCACAGGGAAATTTATAGCTGTAAATGCCTACTTTAAAATATAGTAAAGATCTCAAATCAATAACCAAACCTTGCATCTTAAGAAACTAGAACAAGAGCAAACCAAAACCAAAGCAAGTAGAGGGAAGGAAATAATAAAAATTAGAACACAAGAAACAGAAAAATAACAGAGAAAATCAATTAAACCAGAAGTTGGTTCTTTGAACAGATCAACAAAATTGGCAGACCTTTAGCTTTACAGACATAGTGAAAATGAGAGAACATTCACATTATTAAAATCAGGAATGAAAGTGAGGATGTTACTACTGAAATGAAAATATGTGTTACTATACAGAAATAAAAATATATATGTAAGAGTATACTATGAGCAACTGTATGCCAACAAATTAGATAACCCAGGTGAAATGGATAAAGTTGTAAAAATATATAAACTACCAAAACTGATTCAAGAAGAAATTAAAAATCTGAACAAAACAGATGAATATAGGGAAAGGGAAAGAAAAATAAAATAAGAGGAAAACAAAAAGGGAGGCAAATCATAAGAGACTCTTAACTCTAGGAAACAAACTGAGGGTTGCTGGAGGGGATGTGGAGGGGGATGGGGTAACTGGGTGATAGGCATTAAAGGAGGGCACTTGAAGTAATGAGCACTGGGTGTCGTAGGCAACTGATGAATCACTATATTCTACCTCTGAAACTAGTAATACAGTATATGTTAATTAAATTGAATTTAAATAAAAAATTTAAAAAAGAAACAAGCAAAGAGATGGAATTAATAATCAAAAAATTAAGAAAACCCTAGGATTTTCTTTTCAGATGGCTTCATTGCTGAATTCTACCAAATATTTTTAAAAAATTAATACCGATCTTTCTTATACTCTTCCACCAAAACAGAAAAGAAAGAAATATTGCCAAATTCTTTCTATCAAGACCAGTGTTACCTTGATACCAATGTCAGACAAAGACACCACAGGAAATAAAAACCTACATATAGATATTCCTTATGAATATAAATGCAAACATGTTAGCAAACTGAATCCCCAGCTTTAATAGGATTACACACCATGAATAATTGGGATTTATTCCAGGAATGAGAGTTTGGTTCAACATATAAAAATCAATAAATGTAATAAATTCTATTAATAGAATTTTAAAAATGATCATCTCCATAGATGTAGCAAAAGCATTTGGAAACATATGACACCTTTCCATGATAAAAAATACTCCATAAACTAGAAGTAGAAGAGAAATTCCTTACTGATAAAGGGCATCAACAAAAACACATAGCTAGCATCCTGCTTACTTATGAAAGAATGAACTTTTCCCCTAAAACCAAAAATAAGTCAAGGATATCAGCTCCAGCCACTTCTACTCAACATTGCTAACCATGCTAGAATTCTTAATAAAAAACAAAACAAAACATTATACTGGAAGTTCTAGCCAGGGCAATTAAGCAAGGAAAATAAATAAAATAAAAAGCATCCAATTGGGAAAGGAAGAAATAAAACTATTTCTATTTGCAGATAACATGATATTTAATATCTTAAATCCTAAAACACACACACACACACACATCATAAGCAAGAACTCATAAAATAATCCAGCAAAGTTGCAGGATATAGGATTGATAAGCAAAAATCCACAGATTTCTTTTTTTTAATTTTTTTTAATTCCAGTTAGTTAACATAGTGTGTTATATTAGTTTGAGGTGTACACTATAGTGATTCAACAATTCTATACTCCATTGACTTCTTTACACTTGCAATAGACAATCTGAAAATGAAATAAAGATAATTTCCATTTAGAATTATTAAATACATAGGAACAAATTTAACCAAGGAAGTACAAGACCTATACAGTAAAAACTACAAAACATTGTGAAAAGAAATTAAAGAAGACCTAAACAAATGGAAAGATATCCTACGTCCACAGATTTGAAGACTTAGTATCATTAAGATGGTGTTACTCCCCAAATTCATCTACAGATACAGTGCAGTCACTATCAAAATCTTAACTGCCATTTTTGCAGAAATGGACAAGCTAATCCTAAAATTCATATGGAAATTCAGAAGACCCCAAATAGCTGAAATAATCTTGAAAATGAAAAACAAAGTTGGAAGACTCACACTTGCTGATTTCAAAACTTATTGCAAAGGTACAGTAATCAAAATACTGTGGTACCAGCATAAAGATAGAGAGATAAATGGAATAAAATTGAGAGTCCAGAAAAAAACTCATATGTCTACATTCAACTGATCTTCAACAAAGGATGCCAAGTCCATTCTATTGGAAAAAAATAGGCCTTTCAACAAATGGTATATGCAAAAGTATAAATTTGGACCACTACCGCATACCATATATAAAAATTAATTAAAAATGAATTAAAGACCTAAAGGTAAGAGTTAAAAGTATAAAACTCTTAGAAGGAAACACGGGATGAATCTTTATGAGCTTGGATCAGGCACTGGTTGCTTAAAAATGACACCAAAACACATGCAACAACAATAAAATAGTAATAAACTGGACATTATCATAATTAAAATTTTTTGTATGTCAAAGAACACTATGGACAAAATGAAAAGACAACTCACAGAATGGGAGAAAATGTTTGCACATCTGATATATAACAAATACATATATATATATATGCATATATATATATAGAGAGAGAGAGAGAGTATCCAGAATACATAAAGAATTCTTACAACTTAACAATAAAAACAGCCTAATTTAAAAATTGACAAAGGATTTGAATGATTTCTCAAACAAGATACACAAATGACAAACACATGAAAAGATGCTCAACACCATTACTTATTAGAGAAATGCTAATTAAAGCCATAATGAGATACCACTTTATAACCACTAGGTTGGCTATAATAGTAAAAATAAATAAATTAATTAAATTAAATTAAATAACAAGTGTTAGAATGTGGAAAAAAATGCCCTCATACATTGCTGATGGAAATGTAAAATGTGGCAGCCTCTGCAGAAAACAATTTGAGAGTTCCTCAAAATTTTCAACATAGTTACCATACAATCCAGCAGTTCCATCCATAGGTATATATATATACTCAAGGGAAGTATCCACCCAAAAACCTCACCACAAATATTACAGCAGTACTATTCATGATATCAACTGATAAATGGATAAGCAATATGTGGTATATTCTTATAGTGAAATATTACACAGCCATAAAGGAGACTAAAGTACTGATAAATGCTAAAACATGGATGAACTATACTAAATGAGAGTAGCCAGACAGAAAAAGTCACACATTGTATGTTCCATTTAAATGAAATATCCAGGAAAGGCAAGTCTACAGAGACACTAAGTAGCTCAGTGGCTTCCAGGGGCTAGAGGAAGGAAGACATTGGGACTGACTGCTGTTAGGGGGTTTCTTTTTGAAGTGATGGAAATGTTCTGGAATTAGATAGTGGTAATGTTTACATAATATTGTGAATTTACTAAAAACTACTGAAATGTATATTTTTAAATGGTGAATTTTATGTAAAAAAAAATAATCAATTGCCAAAGAAAGGTTGTAATTTCTGTCTAGCCTATGGGCTACTCAAACAGTTTTTTGGGGGTTTTGTTGTTGTTGTTGTTGTTTTTGAAAACAACAAATGCAGGGTAAGAATTAGGAAATACTTCCTGTTCTAACTGACATCTCCTGAAGGGATAAACTGCTGGGGCACAGTTTCATGTAATAAGAAATAGAAGTATTGTCCTATGTAGGAAACAAAAGTAATTATGAATTAGATATATAGAAGCTCAGCGAATGGCCAATTCTGGAAAGCATAAGTGACAAATTTCATTTCCTCAATTATGTGTGTGAATTTAAAAGGATCCCTGCCTGGAAAAAGTGGGAGTGATGGTGATGAAAAGTGGATTTTTAGTGATCGTGATGCATATTTCAAGTGGTGATTGTTTGTTGGGTGGTGACTTGTTGAATAGCAAGCACTTGCTGAGATCTAAAAGATTAAGGCAGAGCCAAGTGGTAAGAGAGAAGTGTGTAGAAGCTACGGAACTAGAAAGGGGGACAAGAAAGGCTGGTTAAGAGCAGCCAGTTTGGGTGAGCTGAGAAGGAGTTTTCAGCATTAGTAAAGAAGATGCTAGTCCAGGGTCATTTATGTGAGTGAGAGAAAGGATGGGAAAATTACTTGAAGGATTTCAGTGGCTACACTGGAAATTTCAATCAAATAGAGAGGAAAGTGGCTGTACCAACTTTCATTCCCACCAACAGTGTAAGAAGGTTCCCCTTTCTCCACAACTCTCCTGAGAAACAAACTGAGGGTTTTAGAGGGGAGGGGGGTGGGGTGTTATACGCAAACAATGAATCATGGAACACTACATCAAAAACTAATGATGTACTATATGGTGACTAATAAAACATAATAAAAAAATAAAAAACAAATAGAGAGGAAAGGAAAAGGGGGAGAAGAGGGAAAAGGAAGAGGAAGGGAATGAGGAAGAGAAGGAGAAGGGGGAGGAAGAGAGGAAAGATGACCAGAACTTTTCTTGTCAATGTTCCTACTTGGTAAAAGTTAAGAAACAAGGCTTACTTTGTGAGGAAGAAGATAAACGGGAGGAGAAAAAAAAACAAACAAAAGCATAAAAACCCCAGTAAAACAGAGGAAAAGCCTAGTAAAATCAGACTAGTGACTTTGATTTATTTGCATCAACTACAAGTAAGCCGCATGAAAATTATCCACATATCCATTATCTGCATTTTATACATAAGAACACAGGAAACCATTTGTTGTCCTAGTGTCTCTTTAAAAATGTGTCAGAATTACCTAGGGGTCTTGTTAAAACGCAGATTGTTGACCCCTCCTAGAGCTTCTCAGGCATAGGGCTGAGAAGGAACCCAAGACTGTGCATTTCTAACAAGTTCCCCAGTGCGACTGAGAGTTGCTGGTCCAGGGACCACACTTTTGAGAATCACCAACTTAGAAAAGCAGGTTGCAAAGGAAGAAATCCTGATGGCCTGTGACTCTAATGTCTGTAGAAGGATGGATAAGAGTAGAGAAGGCAGACCATGAGCCAGTTATTTATAGAACACGGGCTACCTTGTGCTAGGTACTAGAGATGAGAGACAGAGGGCAGCACGGGCAAATGGTTACCCTCATAGAGCTGACAGAATACTGATGTTTAGGCATTTATATCCCAATTTTTGGCAGTGGGGTTATTTTTGTTTGAATTTTACATGCTAATTGTTCTTATATGTAACCATGGAAATCCAGGATTAGTAAAATGCATTGTGAATTTCAATCCAAGATACACAACTTTGTATATATCAGATTCTGTATGAGAAGAAAATTTGTTACAATAAATTCTATTAAATCAGGGTGTGAGGATCGAACAGCAAAAGCTGGAGCAGATAAATCAAGACCTATGCTCCAAGGGTTAAAAGATAAAAGTTGAGTTGGTTGCTTAATTCCCCAATACTCTTTATGCCAAAGAAGAATTTCTCTAAGAGGTCTGAAGTGAAAATAGATCTAAGTTAGAGTTGCCAGAATTAGCAAATAAAAATACAGGATACTCAGTTAAATATGAGTTTCAGATACACGATGAGTTTTTTTTTTAAATGTAAGTAAATTTTGTGTATTATTTGGAGCAAACTTATACTAAAAACTTTCTCATTGTATATCTGAAATTCACATTTCACTTGGGTATTATGATTTTATCTGGAAACTCTAGGTGGACTTTGACCATTCATTCAGTGAACACTTAATATGTCATCAGTCTTCTAAAGAAGATAGAAGCATAGACCATATCCTGTGCCATACATGAGACAACGAAGAATAAAATGATGTCCAAACGGGGCGCCTGGGTGGCTCAGATGGTTGGGCGTCTGCCTTCGGCTCAGGTCATGATCCCAGGGTCCTGGGATCGAGCCCCACATCGGGCTCCCTGCTAGGCGGGAAGCCTGCTTCTCCCTCTCCCTCTCCTCCTGCTTGTGTTCCCTCTCTCACTGTGTATCTCTCTGTCAAATAAGTAAATAAAATCTTTAAAAAAAAAAAAATGATGTCCAAACGGCAAAGGCTTTAAGTACAGTGGAGACGGAGACCAATGTGACTGGAAAAGTAAAGGAAGGGGAGCTCCATCGGCAAATATGACTTCACCTGGTACTGAAGGTAAGTAGAATTTGATTAGACAAAAGCTGGTAACAAAGCTATGGAAAAGAGGTAAACAGCATGAATATGAAGTGTGGCATCTGGACCAAGGACAGCAGGCAAATAGGAAAGGAAAGAGATCACTTGTGACAGATTGAGCCAATTGCCTCACCGGCTGTATAGTATAAGACCTCTTAGAGCACAATTACGGACCCTCATCAATATTTCAGTATATATCCATGACCATCAACTGTGTCCCCATTTTGTTTCAACTTCACTAGGACCACACAGAGAGATTTGAATGCAAAGCACACCATAGGATATCCAGACAGTCTGAGCTTTTAAGACAAAGAAACAGAATCTGACGGTTGGGGTGCTTTTAATTAGAAAATAAGTGGATAGGGGCGCCTGGGTGGCTCAGTTGGTTAAGCGACTGCCTTCGGCTCAGGTCATGATCCTGGAGTCCCAGGATCGAGTCCCGCATCGGGCTTCCTGCTCGGCAGGGAGTCTGCTTCTCCCTCTGGCCCTCCCCGCTCTCATGCTCTCTCTCTCTCATTCTCTCTCTCAAATAAATAAATAAAATCTTTAAAAAAAAAAAAAAGAAAAGAAAAGAAGTGGATATTTGGTCCCAGTGCATTCTCTGATTCTAGTCTGAAATGAAGCTCTGTACTATAGCGTCTTGGAGTCAGTAGATCTGGGTCCTAGTCTCTTAGTATGCTCACAAGTGAGAGTCTCTGGGCTTCAGTTTCCCAGTTTGAGATTATATGATCTTTCAGGGCCCTTCCAATTTAACATTCAACGATTAATTGAATAAATCATCCGTTCATTGAACACTTAGTGAGAGCTTGCCATATGTAAGGCAATTTGTTAGGAGCTGTGATGGATAGAAAGAGAGTTATTTATTCATAGTTATTTATTCATCACTAGGCAAAACTATGAAGCAAATAGTTTGCCCCCTTTCCCCATCTTTATGCTGAGAGACCTACTTGGGCACTCCATAGAGGGTCTGGCCTCTGGCCCACTGTACTCAGCTTGCCAGGATTTGTTCTGCCGCCTCTCCTTTATCTTTATTTTACCCCCTCCCCGAAGTCTCCTCAAGGAAACTCCACCATCTGCATTTCATTCACTAGGGAGGGCTTCCTGGTCTCAGCTTTCCAGAGTGAAAATTAATTCATCTGATGTACTCAAAAGTGTCAAAACCCTAAACAAGGAAAGGAGGAGCCAAATTTAAGTAACCTGAAGGTAAAGGTGGCCTTACATCTTTTTTTTTTCTAAATATTAGTGCCGTCAATCAGAAATTGATTCAGATTAAACAAAGCAGACAGAAAGAAAATAAACATTTATCAGGGCTTACTCTGGCTAGGACAGAGCTAAGTGCTATCATGTATCACCTTATTTGATCTGCATTACCATCTTGTGACAACAGTTTGTTATCTTATAGATAAAGCTGTGGCATGGAATAGGCAGTAAACTTGCCCCACGGCAAAAGTTCCAGGGCCAGCAGTAATCTAGATTTGTCTAAATACCAAATCAATGCTCTTTCCAGTAAACTGGCTAATCCGCAGGCCTGGTTCCAGGGAGCCAGTATGTTTCAAATAACTGTGTGGCATATCAACCAGCAACAACTGAATAACAAACGGTCTTTAAAGAATAGGTCAATTTTTTTATAATAATGTCAACTTCAATGGCTTCATTCCAACATGCCTTTTTTGTTGTTGTTCAAAGTAGATCTGTAGCCCAAGGTGAGGCATTACATATAATCCCTGCCACAGCAATATTTGCTCACACGATGCTATACGTCATTTGTAGTAGAGCTGAAACAAAAATTGGAAAGTACTAAATGGCAATCAGGTGACTGTGGGGATTCTTTTGGGCAAGTGAGCTTTGTTCCAGGCCTGTCTGTGTATATTTGTAAGGATGGCCCCACATCTTTAAAGGAGGGGTTTTGTGTGTGTGTGTGTGTGTGTGTGAGAGAGAGAGAGAGAGAGAGAGAGAGAGAGAGAGACCAGTGAGAGAGGAAGTGGGAGCCAGGGAAGCAGAAGGAGAAAGAAAAAGGGAGAGGGAGAGAACACAAAACACAGAGAGGCAAAAACAGCTCTCCAATACCCATAAGAAGTTAATTTGGACACCATGACTTTAAGGCAACTGAGCTTTTAATGATTTATATAGCAAAAGGAGAAGCTTTTCTAAGCTGTATTATTATACATGTCTTTTTAATATTTTTATGACCCAGGGTCTCTGTGATAATCATATAGTACTTTGTAAAATACAGTGATACCTTTGAGGATAATCATGTTTCCAGGAGGTATGCCTCTACTCTAATGAGCTCCTGATCACTTTGCTTTTTGTGGTCGTGGGCATTTTAACAAATGAGTCCTATTTCCCTTGGCTGGCAGGAGGAGCTTGGAAGAAAAACTTGTTTGGGTGTAGGGTACATACTGAACCATTGGACTTACCAGGTTAAAAATTCAAAAAGGAGAGCATGGTTGAGACAGAAAGGACAATTAGAAAAGTGAAACCAGAATATAAGCCTATACAACAATACCTGGTGCAAACCAAAGGAAAGATAGGGAATAGGTTGAAGGAATGGGCTCTGGAGAGTTAGAGAAAGGGGGACTCCAAGGCAAAGTCTACGGACAATGAGCCAGGCCCTCCCTGCTCATCTTGTTCAGAGTGTGGCTTCTTTATATGCAACAGTGTTGCCTGATTGTCTCTGACACTGTTATTCCTGGGTTCTCTGACTTCTCCTCCCTTGCTATCTTATCAGTATATTGCTACCTTCCATGTCAATATCTAGATGGAAACTCCTCTTAGCCCTTTGAATCATTTGTTACAGTTATGGATTTGAAAAACGAAAAGACAGTTAATATAAGTTAAAAATGAATGAACAGGCTGTCTGTGAGGGCCTAAAGGTAACACAGTACTCATGTTTGGGTCTGTCCATGACATCTCTTGTAACTACTTAGATAACTTCTTGGCTTATTTCTGGATTTCATCTATGCTTTAGACAGGGAGATGGCCAAATATAGATAGATAATTGCATTCATTTCCTCCAACTTCCATAATGAAGTGCTACAAACTGGATGAATTAAACAACAGAAATTTATTTTCCACAGTTCTGGAGCCTAGAAGTCTGAGGTCAGGATGTTGGCAGGGTTGACTCCTTCCAGGGGCCGCGAGAGAAAATCTGTCCCATGCCTTCCCCCTAGCTTCTGGTGGTTTGCTGGCAGTCTTTGGTGCTCCTCAACTTGGAGATGCATCTCCTAGATCTCTGCCTTCATCTTGACATGACATTCTCCATATGTGTGTTTCTGTGTCCAAATATCCCCTTTTTATAAGGACACAGTCATATTATATTAAGGCCCACCCTAATGACCTTGATTATATATATGCAAAGATCCTATTTCCAAATAAGGTCACATTTATAGGTACGTGGGTTAGGACTTCAACATCTTTTGGGAGTAGGGAAAGGCACAATTCAACCCATAACATTCTGTGTATATGTATTCTGTAAAGGAAAAGGAGCTCTACTTAGGTTCCTACATAAATGTGACGTCTGTGAGGTTGCCTTTTCTTACTCGAATCTCCAGAGATGATTAAGTTCCCAGTTATAAAAGGCAGACGCATCAAATCCGAGCAGACCACATGACTTAGGGGCTTGGTGCTCTGCTCCGCTCAAGACTAGAAGATGTGAGGGGCTTTCTAGGCAGGTGTGATGGGAGGGGGAAGAGTGCACTCAGGACCTCAGAAGTTGGAATAAGGATCTTCTGCCAGTACATAACCAAGCAGGGTCCCCTCCAACATCCCTACATCTCCACTGAGCAGTAAGAGGGTAAGAGAGCACCTAAGAAGCATTAAGAAACGTAAAAGTATTGGTTTGGAGTGACAAGAAAGAGGAGGTCAAGATGAGACTAAATAAAGATAAAAGAGCTATTTTTTGATGAGTTGCAGTTGTTAGTAGGTCCCAGAAGTACTTGTAAGTTTAACTGAGTAATTACTGAAGTGAAGAATTTCCTTTCATAGTAATTTATTCAACAAATACTCATTGAGCACCTACCATGTAACAAGAATTTGGGTGACTGGGAATAAAATGGTAAATAAACCACAATCTTTGTTTTAAAGTAATAGTTATGAGTGGCTGCTAAATTTTTGAGGTTAGAGACCTGAGATCAAATCCCATCTGCAGTCTGTCTGTACTTGTTTCCTTATGTATAAAATGGAGGCAATAATAATACTTAATAATACTTAACTCACAATGTTATTATTAGAATTAAGTGTTATTATTAGAATTAAGCTAGCTATTATATGGATATATATATCATTATTATGATATATTCATAACTAATATTCTTATTTTATCTATAGCACAGGGGAGTGAAGAATTAATTCTGATGGGACAAGCTTAAGAATGGATTCATCAAGGAATGGATTCACCAAGGAGATATTCAAGCTGGCCCTGGAAATCTGGGTTAGGATGAAAGTTAAAGCAATGGAAATTTAGTAACAAATAGTATTCCATCTTTTCTACCATAGGCACGAAATTTGTCCAGAATTAAAATGCTTTGGCATTTTTTAATCACAACCCTATAGCAAACTTTAAAGAAAAAAAAAAGGAATTTGCTGCTATTGCTGAGATTCATAAATTGTACATTGATATACATATATATCACTTCAGAGGGTAATAAAGAGAGAATAGGGCAGGGGACTATAACTGGAGACATAAAAAGAATAATTAAAAAAAATATGTGGCCTTTGTAAATCTAAAAATTACATTTTGCAGGACAATATCCTCTGCTGAGCTATCTAGAGTTTTACTCACCAGACAGAATTTGGGCTTCACAATAAGCTAGTGACCACCAAAAAGAGCAAGCAGAGGTACATGAACACATCATTTACCAACAGTAAAGTGCACACACAGGAAGGCAATCTCTAAGCCTCCCCCTTCAAAGTTGAAGGGTAACTTGGAGCCCATCTGACAGAAGGTGACAACACATAAGCTGGATGTCGGAAAACTGTCCATGTGTAGCACAGTTCAAAAATCCTTAAAGAGCGTTGCCACAGGGGACAAATAAAAATGAAAATCAAAGAGAGAAAATTTGGAGAGAACTCAAACTTCAATAAGACCCTCAAACATCTCTGGGGGATAAGAGACTGTAAATATCTTTGGGAGGAAAAAAAAAATTATAGACATAAAGCAGAGAGACAAGATGAAAAGTAGAAAATATTCTTCAAAGGGTAAGTGTGGTAGGAAAATTAACTTTAAAAGATAAAAATAACTTAGAAGTTATGACACTATGTATGATTCCTAATGCTTTTGTAAGATAATTTTATTTTTATTTTTTTTTAAAGATTTTATTGATTTATTTGACAGAGACACAGCGAGAGAGGGAACACAAGCAGGGGGAGTGGGAGAGGGAGAAGCAGACTCCCTACCGAGCAGGGAGCCCAATGCGGGGCTCAAACCCAGGACCCTGGGATCATGGCCTGAGCCAAAGGCAGACGCTTAACGACTGAGCCACCCAGGCGCCCCTCGTAAGATAATTTTAAAACAGAATTTTTCATATTTCAAAATAAGAAGTTTGGTTAAAAAGAAGGGTGGGGGAAATGACAGAGGGTGGTTAGCCAAGAGGGAAAACTGCGGAATATTTTATATGTGTGTATATATACATGTATATATACATACATATATATATACATACTATGATATATTACATATATGCAATTAAAAGAATGCAATTTTTTCTCTATTCCTTAAAGAAGATAAGAAAGAATTATTACTGGGGCACCTGTGTGGCTCAGTTGGTTAAGCGACTACTTTCGGCTCAGGTCATGATCCCAGAGTCCCAGGATCGAGTCCCGCATCGGGCTCCCTGCTCAGCGGGGAGTCTGCTTCTCCCTCTGACCCTCTCTCCTCACATGCTCTCTCTTACTCTCTCTCAAATAAATAAATAAAATCTTTTTAAAAAAAAGAAAGAAAGAATTATTACTTAGGAACTTACTCTTCAAATAGATACATGTTAGCATTGATTTATATGGGACCAAAAAAATCAAAGAAGATAGTCACAACCCTTGTGAAGATTTTGTAATTATCTACAAAGAAACAAAATATTTAGGGACAACGGTCAGCATTGTAGTTTATCTCTTCAAAGGGTTAATGTGTTAACTCTGCTCTGCCTCTGAGAAATACGGATGGAACCCACAGTCACTGATCAGGCAGTAAAGAGCCCACACTATACACATGGTGCTTAGCGGGTCTAACGACCAATAAACTATGAATGGTCTCCTTAAAGTTCCTTTAGTATGATTTTTCAGTCACTAAATCTGTTGACAAAGCAAACACTCCCTGCCTGGTCTTAAATTTGCATCTCATTTATTTATCCAATAAGCATAATTTAACTCCTGGTATTAAGACCTGAGAATACTGAAATAAATAAAAGGAAATGTTATTCTCAAAGAACAAGTTAACAGAGAAGATCATGCATTTGTAATACCACACTAGTGGTCATCTCTAGCTCTTCATGGTTAATCTACGGGGTGGGGGAATAATGTGTGAGACTGACTATCCTGCCAGGACTAAATTATGTTTTCAGTGACAAAGGCAGAATAGCTAACAGATTTGTTCCAGGTTAAAAATGAGTAAGAGGCTTTTTGGTGCTATTGGATGACTTTTGTTTTGGTGTGTTTGGCTGTAGCCAATGTTGTGTGTTCTCATCATGGGAATGAAAATGGATGGTTTGCGAAATACAGTTCAGGAATATGGGAGAGGGTTTCAGAGACTCTGATGTGAAAGGGGGTAAGTGGCAAGAGCATGGAACCAAAGAGGAAAATAAGTGGCATCTGAAAAGGAAACAAGTTGGGGAAAATTCAAGTGACAGAGAGAGTCTGAGAAACCTGAGTCCTGTACCCAGTGGGACTTGAGGAGCAATGGTCCCTTTCTGAGCAGACATCTCCATGACCGATTGCTCCTATCTGGAACTCTCATATAATGGGTCATTCCTGTAGGATATCTTTTTCCTTAAGTGTGTTTTGTAAAAGACCAGTTCCATGAAATACTAATCCATGAACATGAAAAATGAGTTTCCTGGTTAAATAAATTGGGAAGCTCATGCTATATCAGGCCTGGTTCTGCAGGATATATAATTCACTCGGATGATTTAGGAGTTCTTAATCTCATGTGTGCGCATGGGTGTGTGTGTGCACGTGTCTTTTATGTGTGATGAAACTCTTTGGAAGTCTGGTGAAGCCTACGAAACCCATTTCAGAAAATACATAAAATAAAATACATAAAGATTATAAAGGGATACCAATTAAACTGAAATTCAGTTAGCAAAATATTTTAAAAACAAAGTTTTAGTATAAGAATAAATACACTTCTTTACTAACCTGTTTAAATAATATGATCTAGCATCAGGTCTCATAGTGAATGTAGTTTCAAACCACTGATAATAATGAATAATATTTCCAGATAGCAATAAAACCTGCAGTGTGATATGAAAATATCTGTGATATCTGCTGATGACAAAGTCAGAGGTACTGCTAATGTCTTTTACCTACATTCATAACTGAAGGAAATACTAAATTTCATTCAGCTGTTAGTGAAAATAAAGGGATTTTTTTTTTTTACTAAGCAAGTTCATAGCACAGTTTTTTGTGTTTTTTTTCCCCCATTCAAGTTCACTTAACCCCTGTTTTCTATCTATAATGTCATTGAGGTCCTTGGACCCCAGGATAAGAAAACCCCTAAAGACAGACTTTAATGATACAACCTCTTAAGGAAGTGCAGGCAGGGTTAATAAAACAATCAAGGGATGCAGAAACACCCAGGGAATAGCAACAACAGAGAAGCCCGTGGTTGAGTGGAGGAAAGAGAAATAGTGTTTCTAGAACCCAGGGAGGGCTGGAGACATGGGGAGGGCCTGTCCTGTAAGAGCTATCGTCACAGGAGAAGCCAGCCACTGCCAGAGAACTGACACCAAAGCAGCAAAAAAAAAAAAAAAAAAAAAAAAAAAAAGCTGGGAAGAAAAATCCATTTTTGTCCTGCCCTTTTTATCTTCTGCAGATCTTCTATTGGCCAAACCCCACAAAAAGTCAGCTGGCACAAAGCCTGGGTCCCAGAGATTCTTCCCAGAGATTAGCCTCCAGGGGATCCACAGCTGGGCAAAGAAGAATGGAAATGGCTTGGTGTGGGAAGGAACCACAATGGCTTGGTGTGGGAAGGAACATGAGAAAAACTAGCACGCTATACCTATGTTTCTTTAGGGTATAGATTTTCCTAGATACTTCAATATACTAACATCCATTGTGCTGACTCAATATATGTAATAATTATTAATTTAATAAGGAGTGCTTATCAAAGCTATCTTATCTCAGGATCCATTTGTCAAGGAACATCATGGAGGATTAATATTCTGTAGAACAAAAGTTTGCAGATACCTCTCTAGGATTTTCTGGAGACGTGTATTTTATGGCATCGAGTTACTTAGCTATCTAGCCAGGGTCGCATATTAGTTAGCAAACACCTGTGAGGAACCAAAAAGACCTGATTTCTGGAGCAGCTAGAATTATTTGGCAGCAGTGAGAGTCAAGAATGAGCACTGTGGCAAGAAAATGTCTATACGGCCTCGATAACTTATCTTGGTTTTTTGTTGGTGGTGGTGGTGGTAGTGATTGGTTTTTGTGTGCGTGTGTTGTTGTTGTTTTTTGTTTTGTTTTGTTTTGTTTTTACTATAAGAGGTACCTGAGAAAGTGTTCATTCCATCATGGCAGTATGGAAAGCCCATCCTCTCATACCTCGCTCAGGAACTCCTTATGTGGCAAGTAGTTCATACAAGTGGTCAGCTTGGGTCCTGGGCAGATGAGAGTGTTCTATAGCCTTTCCACTGAGGACATCAGCTTGTGGTAACCATTCTGATCACAATATATCTTTTAAACATCATGAATCAACCATTGTGTACCTGTCACTGCAGTTACCTGACTCACTAGGATAGCACCTTGGCACAGATTAGCCAAATGCTAAAAATTACTTTGTTGAGGGGTAGAGAAGAGCAATAAAGAAGGAAGTCTTGGTTGTTTGCTTGCAGAAAGGGCCCCAATTCTCCACCCCTTCCTGCATCCACACCATTTGCAATGTGGCTGTGTAGCTCCTCCCTTTAAGGGGGGGGGAGTCGGTGTCCCACTTCCTGTAAATGGGGTGCCCTTGCAATTTGCTTTGGACAGTAAAATATTGCAGGGAATACAGTATAGCAGTTCTGAGCCCAGGCATTAAGAGACCTTGTCTGCATCTGCTCGCTCTCTTGGAAAACTGTCCCGCTGCCATGTGAACAAGCCTGAGCTAGCCTGCTGGAGGATGAGACACCATGTGGATCAGAATCAAGTCACACCATTTGTGCTAGCCAAGGCCTCAGATGTGTGAGAGCCAAGCCAAAATCAGTAAAGTTGGTCTACAGCTGACCTGAGCTGACCACAAATTAATAAAGAAGTCTAGCCAAGACTAGAAGCAGTACCCAGTAGACTCCAAATTATATTGCTAACACACTCAAACATCAGTAAAATAAATGCTTGTTGTTTTCAGCCACTGAAAACATTTTGGGGATGGTTTGTTATGCACCAATAGCTAATTGATAAAGTACAGAATATAACTCTATCTGGGCTCAGTGTAGTGCACAATTTTTAAAAACAATTATTGAAAGAAATGTGGGTAGCATAAAAGCATCAGGTTTCTTGTCCTTGAAAAATGAGTAGGAGATTCTGACAGGACATACAAAATAGAAGCCGTGCACAAATTTTAGTATATGTGCTGCCGAAGTATGTGCTATGGTGAGCACTGTGAATTGTGCAAGACTGTTGAATCACAGACCTGTGCCTCTGAAACAAATAATACACTATATGTTAAAAAAAAAAAAGAAGAAGATAGCAGGAGGGGAAGAATAAAGGGGGGGAAATCGGAGTGGGAGACTAACCATGAAAGACTATGGACTCTGAGAAACAAACTGAGGGTTCTAGAGGGGAGGGGGTGGGAGGATGGGTTAGCCTGGTGATGGGTATTAAAGAGGGCACGTTCTGCATGGAGCACTGGGTGTTATGCACAAACAATGAATCATGGAACACTACATCTAAAACTAATGATGTAATGTATGGTGATTAACATAATAAAAAAAAAGTTGTGCAAAAATTCAACTCTGAACACTTCACATTCACACATAGGACTAATGCTGAAGGAAACAGTTACAGACCTGGGTCCAGTATAGGAGTGAGGTATCCACAGTCCATAAAGGAAAAAGAGCAATAAAAAACACATTCTTAAGGATCCTATATCATGTTTTCTAAAACCTTGAATTTCTCCATGTGAGAGCAACAGTGCTTACGACCTGGCAGCTTCCAACCTCCTCGTGGAATCTTAGTGGATATGTTTTGTGTATGGGCAGGAGTTTCAGGGTCATAGTCCACCTCTGGCAACTGAGTGGTGAGCATCCTGACACGATACACTTATAGAAAACCCACTCCAAGTGCTTTTAGCAAGTACATGGGCAACCATAAAAATAAGGACTTCTGCCAACAAAAAAGTCTTCTTCTATAAGATAGTCATTGAGAAATTGCTCTACCAAGGTCAGAAAAGCTTTCTTAAAACAGCAAGTTTAAAGCTGTACAGGAGGACTGTGAATGGATTAAATGCTGTAGTGCCAATGCTGACAGGAAAAAAAAATAATAAAGAACAGCTAGGGAAGTAAGAAGTATGCAGCTTTGGAGTACACACTTTAACCAGTTAGCAACACTAGTAAAAAGCAGGGGCTTTGGCACCAGATCGACCTGGCTTTAAACTTCAGTTTGGCCTCTTACAACCTACATGGCCTTGTCCATGCTTACCTCTCTGAGTCTATTTCATGTTTTAGAAGATGCTAAGAGCAACGTTTGCCTCAGAGGGTTACTCTGAAGATTAAATGAGATAGTACATATCAAATAATTGACACAGTGTCTGGCATATAGCAAGTGCTCAATAAATTTACATTGTTGGTTCCTTATGTTGAAGGCAAAGCATAATCTCCATGAATGTTTTGCTTTGGCTATCATAGTGTTTAAATTGAAAGCATTTTTATCAAGAGCTCAATCACACTCTTTGGAGGCAGTGAAAAGCATAACTAAGTTGTAGATAATAAGCAGAATGGAGAGAGAATGCCTCTTTGTGTGATGCTGTTAGTCACAGTCCAGACATCCTACAATTTTCAAAGGACTGCATTCCAAAACTAAACTTGTGAGTCATTTTCTGGCAACAATTTTATAGATGGTGGTTAGATTCTCAAGCCACCTCAGAAGAGTATACTTGAGTATGGTTGACTAAAGTACTTTAACTTGGAGTCCCA
Source organism: Neomonachus schauinslandi (assembly GCF_002201575.2). NCBI lineage: Eukaryota > Metazoa > Chordata > Mammalia > Carnivora > Phocidae > Neomonachus > Neomonachus schauinslandi. The sequence goes on along the minus strand of NC_058411.1, from coordinate 87,404,249 downwards.
GGAGCAGAGCCTCATGTGGTAGAATAGAAAGGTGTCATGAAGAAGAGAAGGGAAATGTGGAGGAAAAAACCCCAAAGCATTGGATTAAAAAAAAACAAAAAAACAAAAAAACACTAACATTTATGGTGCATCCTTTAAGTTCTAGGCATTGAGCTATGTGCATAGCAGTTTTATTATTTAATCCTTATAGCATCTCCTTGACATAAGCATTTCCCCAATAAACATAAATAAACAGCAATAAAAGCAACTTAGAAGCTCAGAAATATTAATCAATTTATCCGAAGTCACATAATAAGCAACTAATGAAAGAAGAGCATTTTGAATGTGGTAAAGTCAGTGACGAATCAAGAAGTGATCAGAAAACAGAACTTTAGGGGCACCTGGGTGGCTCAGTCAGTTAAGCGTCTGCCTTCGGCTCAGGTCATGATCCCAGGGTCCCAGGATCGAGCCCCACATCGGGCTCCCTGCTACTCCCTCTCCCTCTGTTGCTCTCCCTGCTTGTGCTCGCTCCCTCTCTCCTTCCCTCAGATAAATAAAAAAAATCTTAAAAAAAACCCACAAAACTTCAGCTAATAGATTCAGGTGGTGTCATCTTCATATACGGACTATCCTTTCCAGTTATTGGCTAAAGAATACTTTACAGAAGTGTGTGCCCATACATATGCACATGTATATACACAATGTGTCTATTTAAATATATGTAATTAAATGAAATCTAGACAAATGATGTAAAATTTTTCCAATAGTACAGGAAGGCAGAAAATGGAAGTTAAATAAATATCTCCCACCACCTAAAGTTTTCTCTGTACTCTTCCAGTAAAGCGTATGACTATTGCACATACACAAAGGAGAATTTATACTGCATGCTGTGTATATTACTTAATTATACATCTTAAAGTTCTCTCTACATCAGCATCAGTAGATGAAACTCATTCTTTTCACAGATGCAGAATATTCTGTGCAAAACATTAATTTATTGGCAGTTGCCGTTGGAGAATTTTGTGTTTTCCAGTTGTTTGCTGTTGCAAGGTACACCCCATTCAGATATTCTAGCATACTTGTGCAAGCATATTATTAGGGTAACTCCGGAACTGTGAAGATACTGGGTCAAAGGTCTTATGAATTAAAGTTTTCAATTAACAATGTCAAATTTCCTTTCAAAAATGTTGCACCAGTTTCTAGTTCCACTTATCTTGTCTCGGATAGCTTCTTTCTTCACATCCTCACCAGTGCTAAATATTACTGGATTACCTTTTTGCCAAACTCAATATAAAAATTGTATCTTATTTTGACTTTCATTTAATTATGTGTGATAGTCATCATCTTTATATGTTTACTGGTGATCTGTACTTACTTTTCTGTGAATTGTTTTTACCTCTTAGGCATATGTCTTTTTGCCCATTTTTTTAATTGACATTTGTTTTTTTCTTATTGATTTGTACAAGCTCTTTGAAAATTAACAAACTGGCTCTTTGTTTTTCATGCCTCTTGCATACTTTTTTTCTCCTTTGTAATCAGCCACCTCTTCAACTTCAATTTCATCTTCTTAAGCAAATTTCTGATTATGATGTGACTTTCTCTTAAATTGTCTTGCAAGAGAAGATGTTCTGGTTTTGCTATTAGGAATATTCTGGCATATGTAAGAGTTCTATTGCCTCTAATGAAGTAATACATTGGCAATCTAGTTTTAAATATACTGCTCAGAATTATGTGGGTTTGTGTGTATAAGCTTGTTTTGAATCTTTGTTATTTTGAGTTCTCCCTCAGAGATAGATCCAATTTTGGTGAGCAAAGAAATCACTTTCTTTCTTTTTTATTTTTTAGTAATTCCAGTATAGTTAGCATACAGTGTTATATCAGTTTCAGGTTAGAAATCACTTTCTGATCCTACAAGACAGAGCAGTACGTGGGGTCATGGTCATGGCCACATTCATGCTAACTTTTCAAGGTGGCTCAGCATGTCCCATACACCGCCAGTCAGTTTCTCCTGACAATTCCCCAACCTCGCCCTCAGCTCTTCGTTCCAACTTTTACGGAGCATTCTGGGCATCAATAGAAGAAAAATGTAAAGGTAGGGCTTGGGTCATTGTTGATCTTTGTTAACCAGGAAGAATTCTGGGGAGATGGATTATTCCAGAGCATGAGGCAGTTTTTTAACATTTAAAGAGAAGACGAGATGCTGCACTGGTAGGATTCAAGGGATTTGGAACACTGAACCTCTGAACTCTGTGCGCCTCCCGAGAGCCTTGTAAAGGTTCACATTTACTCATCTCAGCTCCAGATTATTAATGATTAACACTGATGACATATTTTACTGCTTCAAAACCATAGTCTGTCAAACCAATAATTAGTAAATACATAATTTGAAACCTTGAAGTTTTATTCAAGCTCAGGAATCTGCTGTGTTTTTTAATAATTTTATTCTAATTTCACCTTAAAATCTTTTCAAATAATAAGGTAAATCACCCTAGCACTACTTTTAAAAGATAAAAAATGACCATTCAACGGGATCAGTTACCTCTGCAGGGTTGTAAATTATTATTTTTTTTTAAAGATTTATTTATTTATTTGAGAGAGTGAGAATGAGAGAGAGTACATGAGAGGGGGAGGGTCAGAGGGAGAAGCAGGCTCCTCGCTGAGCAGGGAGCCCGATGCGGGACTCGATCCCGGGACTCCAGGATCATGACCTGAGCCGAAAGCAGTTGCTTTAACCAACTGAGCCACCCAGGCGCCCCTGCAGGGTTGTAAATTAGATATCAGGACTAATTTTAGTCCTGAGCGTCATAACAGAAGAACTTCCTGTCATTTCACAAATTATCTAATTAAGTTTGGGGGAAATGCCAATTCTATGACTCTATAATTTTAAAAATAACACTTATAAGTGGATTATATAGGTCTTTGCCCACAACTCTATAGGAGCATTGATTCTCTACCCCTCTGTCATTGTGCTTTCTGTGCTTCTTAGGTGAAAAGCACATTCTTCAAGCATTTGGCAACATGTGAATACTCTGTTCCTATGTGATCTATAATATTATCATGTGGTATGTAAGGAATGAGAGTTGTTGGAAGAAAAGCAAAATACCCCAAACTCAGCTACAGCTAATTATTTCCAGTTTTTAAATTTTGAGATACTGATTTATTATGTACATACATGCGTATCTATATTCATCTACCCATTGACAAGTATTACCATTTATGAGTACATGATTCATATATAAGAAATACAGCTATAGATGAATTAATATATGAATAGAGTTAATATATCTATGAATTGAAATGTACTTCTGAATGTACATGAACTAAATTATTAAATAAGACAATATCTGAACAAAAAATATATAAATAGCATAATGTATGGCATTATTCATTCAAAACACATATTATTTGAGAAGTGCCGAACATTTTTAACAGTCCCCCTTGTAGCAAAATATGTTTGTGCTTATTTGCACAACCCCCTTTAATACATTTGCAGACAAAGGAAAGCATCCTTGATTTTCAAGGGCAACTACAATCTGGTTCCAACAACTAGGGTTTAGAAAATGGTCATTTTTCCTTTAAACTCCTCAGAGAACAAAGATTCTCTAGCCACAGATCTTTAATAGCTTCTGTCTAGATTCAGGTAGATTACACAATATAAAGTATAAACAGCAGATGTTAATTTGAATTTAAATGCAATTGAATTGTCCATCAAAAGGAACATCGTTCCAATTTATAATTAGCCTCCAAATAAATGAAAACCTATTCCTGTCTAAAATGAAGCTTAGGACTGTTTATAGAACAGTCATCGGATCATGTGCTTCCACTGCTTACAGACAGAACACACTCTTCCCTAATGGACTTTTAAATCCATGTAACTGTCAGCAAAGAAAGAAAAACTAAGTGGGCATATGATACTACATTAGCCAAACTTCCCTCTTCCCCCAGCAATCAGTGGGTCTGATATGGTCTTTGTGCCCATCTGCATTTTCTAGAATGAACTCAGACTCTATCCTGAGAAAACTGGGAAATATAAATCTTCTGATGCGGTTTACCTTAATAACAAAATGAATTAGAAGTGATCACAGTTTTCCTCAGGATGAAACTTCACTATAGATGGTCATTTATTTGTATCTGGGCTGGAAGATCATAGAGTCCAATGAGAATTTCTAACATGTCATCTTTTCTATAACAATTTTGTTCTGCCCCTGAGTAAAATAAAGGAACCAAACAAGAACAGATGCCAAATTCCCTCATTATGTATATTCTAAACACAAGTGTCTTCAGAATCTACAAACAAAACCTGAACACATTCAAGAACTCAGTTAAATAATCATTTTGCATGCTGCTAGCAATATTATATTACTTCCTGACCTTCAGACATGTCTTCGTGTGACCTTTTCCTCCTTTTCCATTAAATGTTTAAACCTCTTTGCTTGTGAAGCCTTCCAGACTCTGCTTTTCAACTTTGTCCTAATCCCCCTAATACCTCTTCCACTGCATCACCTTTCCCTTCTCTCAAGATGATTCCTTGGCCCTTTTTCACCTTAAAAACACATTCAGTTAAGTCAGACTTTTTTTACATTTAAAATAGTCTAATTACTAAATGACTGCCATCTTTTTTTTTTTTTTACAACAAGATTCAGGCAGTGAGAGAGAAAGGATTAGTCCCCATAACCAGGCATCAGTATAGTGTATTTCTGGACATCATATTGCTTATGGTGCTTTTAACAGTTTTCTCCACGGTGACACACATGGATGACATTCTGATCAATGATCCAATCTCATAAGTGAACCCAGGTATGGGACCAACCACCAGTGTGCCAGATGCAACTCTACACCAGCTTTCTTTCCCACTCAAGAGAGCACGATTGAATGTAAATGAATAGGACCAACATCCTTATACCAGTGATCAGGACTATTTTAATTTCTTTAAACAAAAAGGGGAATAATTTGCAAATGCTGACACTTCATTAATAGCAACAAATTACTAACCACATACCACAGAGATGATCACAGCTTATCAGCGTGTTGTGTCTCTCTGGTTAAGACCTCTTGCTACAGACTGTCATTTTCTCACATACTTTCTCCAAACCTTGTCATTCACCAAACAATGTTAGGCATACCACAAGAAGCCCTTTATTGATTCTGTAGCTAGGTTTAAAATTAAGTGAGTTCAGTAAAATCCGATCAGATATATAAGAGTTTCTGAATTAAAAAATTAGGAACAGATAAGCATGGAAGAATATCAGATGTGGGCAGAGTTAAGCCTAGTCACAGTAGAAAAAGAGAACCAAAAACACAACACTTGGAGTTAATAGATTAATCTACCCACCCCTCAAAACAACTGGCATCAGATAAAATCTCAAAATGCCAATCTGCCAAGCTGTCGACTAGTGCTTGTGATACTCTAGAACTATGCTGTTCAATAAGGTAACCAGTAGTCAGCTGTGACTATTTAAATATAAATGAAAATGAATTCAAATATACCAAAAATAAAAATTCAGTTCTGCAGTCACACTAGTCCTATTCATGGCCTATAGTCTGAGATGCTGTCCAACTGAACTTTAAGAAAAGTGTTCTGTATTCATGCTGTCCATTATGTATAGTCACTAGCAGTGGCTACTGAGCATTTGAAATATGATTAGTGCAAATGAGGAACTGAAATTTTAATATAATTTTAATTAAGTTAAATTTAAATGTAAATAGTTATATGTGACTAGGGGCTACCACACGTATAGAACATTTCCATCACTGCAGAAAGTTGTATTGTACAGTGCTGCTCTGGAACCATAGGATCCCTTATGCTGGGATGCCAAAAAGAGGGAAGGGGAAAATCACACACACACAAAAAAACAGGAGTGATGCTAGAGCAGAAAAATAATATTTTTTCACTACCTACTATCTGCCAAGCACTTTGTTATGTGCTTTACATATGTCACTTCATTTAATACTCACAGCCCCAAAATTGCTATTGACCTAACAGCAGAAGCTCGGAAAATATTCGAATCCACGTCTATGGGACATCTCATTTCATACCCTTTCCACTACTTCTTGACACAATATAGTCATGGCTCGTATTCACATGGTCAATATAAAGGAGATTAAAGAATGAGGTCCCATGTCATTAAGGCACATAAAAAGAGAGGAAATGCTACCTTATGTACCCAGCAGCAAACATGCAAAATGTGTTATTTTGAAAGATGGTATAGACTTAAAAGGAAACAGAAGTACGGAAAATGAATGATTGATAGTTTCATTATTAAGGGAAACTAGAAATGAGTGAATTGCCAAAACTAAAATTGTAGTAACAATGATCATCGTAACAATAGCTATCATTTATTGAATCCTTACTCTGCTCAATACGTCATGCTCATAATCAGCCACCCTCTGAAGTGCAGGTGAGGATGTCACTGTCAGAGATAAAATAGCAGTCTGGGAAGCAGAAAGGTCTGACTGATTAACCTCTTTCTTATCGTCTTAAGCGAAATTTCCCAAAGCCTTCTCCCAGGTACACACAACAAAGTGATGAAAGAAAAGATAATGTCCAATATCAGTCAGTGAAGAAATGCATTGCCATTGTTAAAAGTCCTCATTTAAATTTTAATTTGCCTGTTTCTTAATTATCCTTGCATATGTCCTATATTTTTTCTCTAAGTTTGTATGTGGTTGTTCATAATCATTTTCAAGGCTGACATTAAAATTTGCTAGATTGGTAGGTTTGGGCGGATGGTTTAATTTTTATGCATCTTTTATAGCCCTGTCAGGTTACTGTTGATACTAGAAAGGATCTCAGTCCCTCTTGGCCTTCTTAGTATTATCTCCTTTCTAGCTGTGTTTATCAGCAGTCACAGGGCAGAACAGTTATGGATGAAAGTACATTTAAGGAAATAATAAAGACTCCTGACTGTCCGCAATACCCATCTCATAGTGGCTGGAAATAACTTCAGGAAAGCTAATTATTAAATAATCAATAACAACAGTCTCTTAATTAAAGATAATGTATGTGTTAACACTGAACCCAATCCTTGGCACATAAACTCACTCAATAATTATTTCCTTTTCTCCCTTTCCTAATCTTATCTCCTTCACTAGGTCAGATTATAATATAAATTGTGATTATAAGTAAATATGGCTGAATGTTTTCCTCTTTGGCTCAAGGTCACCACAGAAAAACAAAATTTCTATTCCAAATTTTCTATAAATATGGTGTAAGGAGAATACCAATTCTGACTTTCAAATTTCCTATAATTACTATTAATGCTAAAGGATACTTAAGCTATGTATATTTCTAAAAAATGGTCAAATTAGGATCACACATCTAAAGAATGTATATGTATCTTAATAAGAAAATGTATTCTTGGAAATATACTACTTTGTCTTATCAATGGGCTAAACAGAGTGAGGAAAATATACTTTTATTTTGTGTATAAAATAACTTTAAAAATTGTCCCCATTGATTAATGAATTTGTCATAGATTTTGTGGCAGAATATTGTGTAGCTATTAAAGAGAATGAAGAAAGTCTATAATTATTAGAATGAAAAAAGATCTAAGATATATAGTTATGTGAAAACAGTCAGGTGTACCAGTGTAAGCATGCTATGATTTTTTTTTTAAGCAACCTGAAAATTTGAATGATTGTCAAATTGATAGACAAGAAATAGAGAGAGTGATGGATGAATGCTGGTAGATTATTATTATCATTATCATTAGGCATCACACACAAAAATCTCTTAATTGCAGTTACCTCTATGAAGTTACCTCTATGGAGGGCGGGGTGGCATTTGTATTTTATTTTGTACTTAAGTAGAATTTAAATTCTCTAATCATGTACATGTATTACTTTTGAAAACTATCACCAGGAGTTATATGGGCATTGACATTATAATCCTCTTGCTTTCCTACTTCTCTCTATTAAAAAAAAAAACACAAACACACAGTATATGTTATTTTATAAATGACCTTTCATATTATTGATGAAAGTTTAACTGGTCTATCACTTTCTCTGCAAAATTCACATTGCCAAATGGTTGGATTTTTAAGAGCTGCCTTCTAAAATAATAGAGCAATATTGGTTTGGGTACATGACAATGTGGTCAAAGAAATGCCAATTATTCATGAGTGCCCATCCTTTAAAAAAAAAAAAATCACAGCTTATATCTTCAAAAAAAAAAAAAGGAGATCACATAATATCCTCCATTTATTTATGATGACTTTCCAAAATTCCACCTCCTTTTGTGTGTTCCCCTGGCTGCACACTGAAATGGAATATGCAGAAAGAAAATAGTCTGGCTTATTATTATTATTATTGTTTTGAACCTATTCAAGGTTCCACTAAAGTCTGGACATAGTAAAAGCTATCAATATCTCCCTTTATTTTAAGAAAATGTCATGGAATTTAATAAGCTAACTATATCCAAAAATTATAAAGTTTGAAACATAAAGGGTAGGACATGAGGGAAAAGATCTAGCACCTTTTCAGAAACAGGACATTTATCGCAAGCAGACTTGTTATCTCATCTTCCTTAACTTACTCTCTCTCTCACTTACTCGCTGTCTCTCAAATAAATAAATAAAATCTTAAAAAAAAAAAAAGTTAAGCCCTTGTTTGTTTGGCATATGAACATTGGTGGGGACCAGCAAAACAGACCTGGATAGCCAATCGGAACCAAGAAATAATTTGGGCTTAAGATTTCTTCCTCACATTCAACATTTGTATACATTCTTAAATGAAATATTCAGAAAATGTATACTATATTCCTAAGATATTTGAACTGAAAGAATAGAATGTGTTATAGTGTGTGTGGGGGGGGTAAATATATAAAGTTTTCAAATTTGCCATTTTCCATGAATGTGTCTTCAGGTAAGTTACTTTTCCTCAAAGAACCTTAGGAAACTAACTTATTATACAGTTAACACTTTAGAAACCAAAACAGGTAAATACTCTTCTTGCATTTGCAAAAGTACAATTGACCTTTGGAAAAGGGTCTATGGCCCAATCAGCATCCTCAAATTGGGCCAATTAGACTGCTTATTAGTGGATATTCTTGCCTTATTTGGACTCAAATTTGAACAAGAGACAGAGTGAGACAAACCACTTGGGGAGAGAGGGATGCTCTTTAGTCATCCCTAGAAATCAACCCAATCTCATTTGCAAATGAAAATAATAAGCCCAGAAATACTACACAATATACCCAAGACCACTCTGGTGGTCAGGAGCAGCCCTGGAATGAGAACCCATTTTGAATCTGATGCCTGAGTACTTCCAACAGCCCACATCAACTTCTGCCCAGTGATGAGGAGAAAGATGATTAACTGGCTTAAATATAATTGAACACTAATATTATTTGGGGACACACATAACGCTATGACGAGAAATAAACAATTGAAAACACTTAAATATTTTTCAATGTTTCTTCCATGCTGTATAATTTCTATGGACCCTAAGATCTTTGAACTGAAGAAACAGAAAGCAATAGAATGTATAGCAGTATTATAATGTAGTGGTGAGTGCAGTGGCTAGATATCACCCATCTACTGAGCATAGGAAACACAAAACAACCTACAAGCCTCTATAGAACCACAAGTTAAAATCACCCAGTCTACTATACAATGGGATTAAGAGGGTCTCATGTACCAGCAGTTGTTTTATTTACTCTGGGGGGTTAAATAGAGGCCAACTCCTACCCGTCATTTGTATTTTTCTAAGACTCTAAGCATAAAGTTCCTTGTGATAATGATAATAATGATGAGGAGGAGGACTAGTAATTGTAGTAACACTTACTGGATGTTTTCTATATCTCCAGTACTATTCTAAGGGCTTTAAATATGTTTACCCATTTAATCCCTACAATAATGCCCTATGGTAGGTAAAAATTATTTTTCTCATTTTGCAAAATGTGGAAACTAAAGACCAGCTAGAATTTTAAACTCACCCAAAACCTCACAGCTCTAAGTAGCAGAGATGGGATTTAAACCCAGGTAACTTGGTTCCACTGTGATAGTCTGTAACCATTATGTACATTGCTCATATATGTCTGCTGGTGATTCTTTATTTCATCCATTTCCACAATCACTCCCTCTTGTCCATTATTGATTCCTCCATCATTGATTTCTAAACCTGATGAAGCAGATGAAATATGAGAATCACCTAGAGACATCATAGTTCTCTCTTCAAGGTACCCTGATCCATACTAGACTAATTTCAAAAAGCACAACAGGTTAATCTGGAGGCAAAGGTCCAAGGATCCATGTTTGGGAGCCACTGATTTAGAGCTCTTCTCTCTTGGCCTTTATATATCAAAGACACTGTCTGGGTTCACAGAAGCCAATAGAGAAGGAAGGACCCAAAGCATAGCCAGATATATTGGCAAAATCAGCATGTTACCCCAGAAGTCTTCATATCTTCTTCTCACACTATGAAATCCTTGAGGACAAGAACATAGCATTACTCAGATTTGGACCTTCCATGAGTGAGACTAGCACTTGATTCATAATAGATGCTCAGTTAATATTTATGTTTCTGCGAGAGTCTTATTGGTCTGATTATAAAAGAATCATTAATTTTCCCAAACCATTGTAAATAGGAGATAGTAAGAGGGCTTATTCACTATATTGACACAAAAGAAGGAATAAGAAGGGCAAGAACAAATGGGAGCAAAGGAGAAAACCGTGTTTAAACCATGCCTGGTTAGACAAACTACACATCAATGTAGAGATCTATATTCATTTCACCATATTCATTAAATCAAGTAAGTGTAGCTTTTTAAAAGTTCTTTCAAGGCTGGCTTCATAGGACTCTCAAATGAATTTACCCACTCATCTCCCCTTCCACTGCTGCCTAATTGGCCCACCACAGGCTAATGGGCAAACAATCTTCAGCAACTATTCATCTTTTTTGAAGTCTTTTCCTAGAGCCCCCTTTAAGAATAGCAGTAGGTTTTCCCTTTAAGCTATTTTTTTCTCTTATTTGTTTTTTTTTTTTTTTTTTCAAGCATTTTGGAGAGGCTTCTTTGTTGTTTGTTTCTGAAGCAAATCAGGAACACTAATTTGTTCTTTGTGGATTTTTGGAAGCTACCCCAGTGGGAGCAGCTTGCTGTGACCAGAATTTCTGCCTGCGAATGGAGGGGAGGGGGGCCACAGCAAGACTGCTGAGACAGAAAAGAATGCTATAGCTAGGTGAACACATTAATACTATAGAGCTGAGAAGCATAATTTCTGATTTCAAGAAGTTGCAACCAATGAGTACATGCAGAGAAGACTACCTGAGAGTCATGCGTTTACCTCTGTACAGCTGTACACAAAGTAGCAATTACTGGCTGAGGTGGAAACACCTGTTTTCCTTAGACATGGGAATTTCATACAGATGTGATGCTGCAGGTAGAGAAAAGCCTTCATGGGTTCTGAAGTTGGAAGGAAGCTGACAGCTCATCTTAGGTTGACAGGGAAAGCATTCTGGATGAGGGGTGGCTGGAAAATTCTCAACTCACTCAGAACACGTACATTTTGATCCTGGCTCTGCCATTAGCTGGCATTGTAGCCCTGCCCAAATCATTTCATCTACCTGCCAGAGTTCCCCCACCTGTAAAATCCACACATCCAATGGCTGGCCAACAGTTCATTTATAGTATAATGTGCTGCTTCCAGTTTAACAAAGATACATGCACATTTGTATCTTTTGACTTTTTACCTCAAGGTAAACAGCTTTTGACTTTTTACCTTAAATTGACTTTCAGGGAAAATATATTAGATGGAAAAATTAATGTATTTTAGGGATCTATTCCAAATTTCCATCTATTCCAAAATTTCAGTAGAGTGATGTTGAAAACAACTGATGATGAGCCTCAGGCCCTATAATGACACTGAATTATCAGATAAAAAGGCAACACAGATCTATTTATAACAAAAGAAAATGGGATAATTTTTAGAAGTGTATTGAAAGGCAATATAAATAAATGTTTTTAAAATGCAAAATCACTTATCTTATTATCCTGACACTACTTTTATTTATACATATTATCTATATATACATACTGTATTTATATTATGACAATAATAATACACATAGTATTTTATATTTCACTATTTTCACAAAATTGTCTCATAAACATAACTTGATGTTTCTACGTAATTATCATTTGAATGGCTTCATAATATTAAACTGTGTTGATGTACCATAATCTATTAAATCATTATTTTACCAGACTTTTATTGTCCCCAACTTTTTGCTACTAATATTGATTGATTTGCTACTAATATTGATTGCTACTAATATTTTTTTTATGTTTAGCATGTTTTATTTCTGTTCAAACGTTTCCATAAAAGAATAATTTCTCAGGCAATGGATATGAATATATTTGTGGCTTTTGCTAAAAATGGTCATGTTACTAAAGGGATTATCAACTGGTAACACCACCAGCAAGGAATGCACACAAATTTACCAAAACCTCACCACCTTTGATGGTGATCATTTTTATAATGTAATACTTTATGCATTTCAAAACCGTCAGAGTGACAATGATATGTATGACAGAGGGTTTTGATCCCTCTCATAAAAACTCTAGACTTAAATTGGAGATTCATGTATTCATTCATTCATCTTAACTGATTCATTCACTCTTTCATTCATTCAAAAATCTTTCACTGGGCACAACTATGTAATGATAATATGCTAGACACTGGCTATCTAAAGTAAGTGCCTAATAAATTGTGATTTTATGACTCTTTCTCCTTCATCCCCAAAGCTGTATATATATATATTTTTTTTTTTTCTTTGACTCAAATTCTTTCACCTGAAAAATTCCACCTAGGCCCATATTCCACCAAATTTAACTATTCTTCAACATTAATCCTCCCTCCAAGCAACAAGCATCATTAACTGAGTGCTTACAATATGTCATGCACTATAGTAAATGATACACATATTATTTTAATTTTTACAGAATCTGCTTTATACCCCCATTCATTCAAGAAATTATGTAATTTGACCAAGTTCTTCCATCCTCCAAACCAGCTACTCCAGTTGCCAAACTTCTGGTGAGCCTAAATAATTTCTATTATTATTAAATCAACCCTTCTGATGTGACTCTTAATGGATAATCCAAAAAAAAAAAAAAAAGACCAAAATCAGGGACACAGGAAAGATTATTAATGTGTCTTTTCAATTTACTCCATTTCTCCCTTTGGCTTGAAAGCATTATTACTTTCTTAGATAAATTAGTGCCTATGAATTTCATAATTAAGCTTGTATAACAGACCTATTCAGACATATGGTAGAGATTTCTGTAATACATGCCATTCATCCTTAATGGTTTTTATTTTGAAATTCTCTTTGTAGAGTGCAGTGTTAGTTCATTTTACTTCGTGAAACACTTGTGTAAGTATTGTTCTCTACAAACAAAGCAGCATAATGTAGAAACAAATTATTTAGAAGTAAATTAAAAGGATTGCGCATTCTAAAATGCAAATCACACAAGCTTCCTACTAAGCAGATAAGACAAGGCAAAAGATGATTTCTCTTGTTTCTACAGAGACTACCTTGAATACAGCTTCCGTACTCCCCCCTCATAGCCTCCTTCCCTTCAACCTCTCCATTTAAGCAAGCTCAGAGAGACCATGGAGAGCTCTGGTAAGAGAAGAAACCATGAAGTCAACATCTTGTTCTGGCAATTTTTTTCAAAACAATCAAGAATTATTCTGTTGAGCATAGAAACAAGGAAACTTTGGGGCAGCATTCTAAGTTAACTTTAGGAAAGATCTTTTTATACATAAAATGTGTAAGATGTATTCTCATGATGTTTATAGGGCAGTTTAAAAAAAAAAAAAGCTGCCATGCTTTTTAAATTCAGCCTGAAAATGTCAGCACAAGTAAAATGGCGAAATATGTGCAATTTTATTCTAATACCAGGTTGAAACTTTTGATGACTCAACTCTAGAAATTTTGAGCTGGTGGGAATAGCATTTAATTAAATTTTATTTATTTTAACCACTCACTAGAATATAATAGTTAAAAATAGTTAACACTGACGTAGATGCTAAGAATTGTAAGTTAAAAGTAATACTTTGAGTTTACTCCAGGCATGTTTTATGCTTTTTAGCAAACATTTTATTTCTAACAGACACCTGAATTTTATAAAATATAATATCCCAACCAGAGAAGGATTGCCAATTCTCCCACAAACAAGTATCACTTAAATTTGGTTGGTTGGTTTTTTGTTTCCCAGCCATTCTTCAGTCTGAAGACACTTTTCAGAGATGCAGTCAGTCTTCTCAACAAACCAATACAGTAAGTACATCAGATTTTCACACAGTGAGGAAGGAGAGAAGCTGGATTAAAACTTGGGTCCTCTGGGGATGCCTGGATGGCACAGTCGGTTGAGGGTCCTGAAATGGAGCCCCGCGTGGAGCCCCGTGCTCAGTGGAGAGTCTGCTTGAGTTTCTCTCTCCCTCTCCCTCTGCCCCTTCTGCTCATGTGCTAGTTCTCTCTCTCTCTCTCTCTCTCAAATAAATAATATTAAAAAAAAAAAAACCAACTTGGGTCCTCTGATTCATTCCACCAGTCTTTCCCGAATTATTCTATGGCAACTTAAGGACACAGATAATCTTCTTCATGCTCCTTCCTTGAGGAATCTTGCTTTCAAGTTTAATGAACACTGCTCTGCTTCAGAAGGCAGTAAACCATGGTGATGAAGATTGTGGTCTCTGAGGTTGGCCTCAGTTCCACCCCCAACCAGCTGAAGGTTGAGCACAGTATTTGAAACTCTCAGTGACTCAGTTTTCTCATCTGTTTAATAGTATTAATAATATGAACTTTCATAATGAGCACAAAATGAGGTTAATATATGGAACTACCTAACCTACCAGAGTGCAAGGCATATAGCATTAATTTAATAAATGTCAACTACTTTTATGAGATATCTCAGCTTACACATACAAGAAAATACTCTAGAATAAACTTACACTTTCCTTCTGTGAAGGCACGAGAGAAGAGAGATCTACTTTAGTTTAAGAAGTTTTTATGGAAAAGAAATATTTAAGGAGTGTTTTATCAGGGTAGAGTTCAGTGTGGATCAGTTTGGGGAAAATACATCTTTAACTCTTTTGCAATTAGGTTTTCACACTGAAACGACATCATTTTCTTGAAGGAACTGCTCAAATGTCTCACACACATATACACGCACACTTATATATTTACATGTTTGTTCAAAAACATTCTGCATGTAACACAGGAATGCTGGAATTCTCTGTCATTTTGAGTGAGGCACATACACATGCACTCTTCCTCAGGTAAAGAGTTGTCAGTGGCTCAAACTTTGCCCTGTTTATCTTAAAACCTAATTTGCTACCCCTGAAACAAATAATGCATTATATGTTAATTAAAAAAAAAAACCACCCTAATCTGCCCATCAAGACTGTCCAGCAAACATCTTGCTGGAGGGTACTTTTAATTCAAAGGAATAGTGGAGTTCTTCAGCTGGTGTGATTCATGGTTGGTAATGAGAGCAGCTGAAACAATCTGTTTTCATAGATTTCTTCCCCACCTTAATATAAACCTCTTCATTAGTCAATAGGCCCACTGAACTATCCTAACACCTTTAGTACCTCAAATATTTTTGTGGAAAGGTTAGAAATAAAGAGACAGAAACAAATAAACAAACAACTGTACCTGCAGATGGAAACTCCCAATGACCTTAAAAGCCAATTACCTACCGCAGATGCTTAGGTACACAGGCAAAACCAAAAAGGGGAAAGTGTATGAGAGGTTAGAATTCTTCTCTTCTACCTCTCTCTTTTACCTGTTTAAAGTCTTCAGAGTGATGCTTTTAAAGGAAGTTCCTTCTCAGGAAGGGACTTTATACTATACCCAGGAAAATCTCATCACTTAGAGGTTTCAGAGAGGCACAAAACATTGACATATATAGCTGCCCTCTCTCCTATCATCATATATTTGTATTATCATTTGCTACCAAAATTTTATGAAAATATCAGTGCCGAGTAGAATAAAATCTGGGTGGGCTCTAGATTTAGAGAAAAAAAAATTGAATATTGGCTCTCTTGCTTATTAATTTATTAACTCTTTTCACCTTCCCCCAAATGAAAGGAAAAAATGATCTCATCAAACTGTGAGAATCCAGGTCCCCGCTTTGTAAACCTGCAGTGTTAAAGGTTCACCTTGGAATTATGCAACACGGGAGCCCTTCAAAGTAGGAGTTTCAGAGATGGAAAAGATGGGATCCAAGATACTGTTGTTCCCACTTATCTCCCTGTCTTAAATCACTATCTATAGAGAACAGTAAGACCTTTGCCACAATGAGTCCACATTTTTAAAACAGGAGAAGAATATCAGAGGTTAAGAGACAAATCCAAAGAAACGGGTTTGTTACTAGCTTTGGAAATAGATCCACTCAGATTTATGCAGTTGGAGGAAGGAAGCATAAAAAAGGAAAGGGGCTGAAAGCACCACCTTTGAATTAAACTTGGAAAAATCTGGTGTAAGCGAGACACTTAAAGAAGGAGGCTATCCAAAGCAATGTGTGACTCCCTATACATTTCTATACACATATGAGAAGCAAGGGGAACAAATCAAAGAAATCAGAAGTCAGCTTGGACCATAGTTCCAAAGCTATTGCTGCTGTAGAGGACTCAGCAGGAGTATGTAGGACGTAGGAGGAGATTTACTCATCCTATTCTGAGATGTGAAAAGAACGTATAGTTTCTTTATTTTTCTTATATGATTCTTCTTTAAATTGCCCACTTGGACTTACTAATTCACAATATTTTAATTTTGTTCTAGCTTGAGCAGTCACCTTAAATTTAAGTATTGGGTCTATTCAAAGTGAACTCACTCTTAGGGTTATTTATATATTCATTTTCTGGAGGATATAGTCTTTTTTATCATACATGTTCTGTCTTTCATATTTCTTTCTCTTCTCCCTTTCTTCTCTGAGATAATTCCTAGATTGACCATGGGTTTATGACAGTGAATAGAAGGACCTTCAATCCATGCTAGTTAACTTCAGATGCTCTCAGGTCCCAGAAATAGAGAGGGAGGACCAGTCTGCTCCCTATGTGGGTAAGTAAATTCAAAATATTTAACAATGAGTATGTAATAGCATGAACCAATCAAAATAGATGCCTGTCTGATAAAAATATCAGAAGAGACACTGACTATAAACAAATAATGTAAGCATGCCATTGCAGACCTGCTAAATATAAGCCTTGTGGGTGACTACTGAAATTTGAATGTTCCACCTAGTCTTTTGGAAGAACCTGCAGGTGCCCTTCATTGGTGTCCATAGGCACAACCATTTCTCCTAGTCAAGGGTCAGGATCTTAAAAACCCACCACCTCATTCCCTAATTCCATAACTGTTTTTCCTGCCATAATTCCTTAGGGCCAAAGGAGCAGGTTTTCCATTTTCTCTGTCTCATCTTGAGTTTGCTCTACCCCTCGGAATGCACTAAAACTCCCTGATCTATCCTACTATTCTTGTTTCTTGATCTGTTGGGAGTTAATGGGTTTGATTTACTCAGAGCTAATGAATTTAGAAAATCCTTTTTCTTAACAATACCTGATTTTTGAGAACATTATTGTGCTAAAGCAAAGAAGTCAAGAAGTTAAGCTTTGAAATGCAAAGTTGATCAGTGAGCCCTCTGTTTAATGTACTACCACATCTGTTCTTTTGCAGGGCAATGGACTCTTGACTCAGCAAGGCAAAGATTCAAATATATCCAAAAATTGTTCCTCTGCAAGTATGAATTAAATATTGATAGTAAAAATTATAATCTAACTTGAAACATATAGGAAATATAAATAATAACACCTAGAACACTATAATTTATATATTAAGCAGTATATAAATTAATGGCAGCATGGAAATTCAGATCTTTATATCAAGAGATCAAATCAAGACACTTTTGGTAAGCTGCCCAAAACAGCCGAAGAAATAGAAACTGGTAGTCTGGGAAAAGCCCCTCAGTGAGTCATGGATCATCAAGCAGGATTTTAGGCTATGCTGGGGTTTTTTTTCCTACTAATTTTGTTGTTACTGTTAGACTTAAATCAGAGGCCATGAATAACCATTGTGGACCTATCTCAAATAATGCCCCAATCTCACTCCCTACTTTCAATCCCTAGCCTAAGTCCTCATCACAAAAAGACACTATTGCAAGCTCAACCTCTGAGGTAAATATAACAAAGCAAAGGAAGACAGAATAGCAGTCTGTAGGACACCTGCACTTTAAGGGGCCATCCTAATCATCCTTCTGATTTTCTACTCTATTCCAAAAAAATTAAAGAGACGGAATTTACTGCCCACTAAAACTTAAAAGTGTCAGCACATGGAGAACCAGGTAAGGCTGGCTCTCTAAATATCTAGAAGATAACTTCCCATACAAAATACAACTTTAAATCATCATGGCCTACCATGACAGAATCTTCTGTGATGGAGAGTAAAATCTCCCAGGTTTGGGGGAAGAACAAGTGTTCTCAAAAATACCGAAGCAATATTAAAGAATTCACTGAAGAAACTACAAGTCACCGCCTACATCCAACCATCAGAGGTATGTAAATCCAAACTACAGAAAGGTAGAGGTTCAGATTCCCCATTTGAATGCATAGATGAACAAACATTTTCTGAATCCTTAAGTGATTTTTTTTCCTGAACAGTGCTAAGATCTACTAGTATATCCTATCCTATTCAAGACACCGTTTTCTAGCGTTTAGAATCTGGCATTTTTCCCAGTTACTAAAAATTCTAATGAAAAGAAGCAGTCACACAAACCCAACCCGACAAGCTTAAGATCTTTTGTTGCTTGTCTTCTATAATTGATATTGCATGTATTTAGAATAAATGGACGCTGTACCCCTGTGTCATTCATTCATTCTAACATGTTTCACATTCTCTTGAATTGTGTGCAACTTTAGAAATTTCCAATCATCTTACTTTTAAATACCTCAGCTTACAATATAAAAGGACGTAGAGCTTATTTAAATGAAGACATTATACATAGCTCTGCCTGCACTCTTTCAAAATACTCAATTAACATAAGCTACCTTCCAGAGGGTTTGCTTTAAGTCAGGTAGAAAGGAATATTATTTCAGAACTAAAGAAAGAATAAAGAATACGGAATGCACAGCAAACCAAACATCTGAAAAAGCATTAAGACTGTTCAATTTCCCATATTTTAGAGGTGGTGGTATGGTCTTTTTTTTTTTTTCTCTTTAAAACGATCTGCCAAAAATTGCATTCTGGGCACAACAAAAAGACCTCGAGGACGTCTCCAAAGGGATATAATGTCCAAAATGTTTCAGTCCCTTCTATCAGACGCTCAGGAAGTCTCTCTGCAGCCTCCAAAATATTGCAGGCTCAATTATCCTTGGGGCGCAGTGAGCGGGCAGCACCATTAATCATTCCCTGGGCACTAAGTGCCCTGAGAACAATCCGGAGTCCTGTAGCATTAAGGGTGTCCACGAACTGAGTGGGTCTCTGACAGCTGGGCCATGCTGCCACCTGGAGGTCAGCAGAAAACACAGCTCCTCAGATGCCAGTCTTTTCCCTCCAGTTTAGAGGAACTACAGGGTGTAGGCTGTGCTGAACATTCTCCCCTTCTTGAGAACGTAACCCTGTTCTTCCTCCTCCCAAAAGTATTGGGACTTTCCTCTTCATTGTCCAGTTGCGTGTGGAGCAAGCGAGGCCAACAGCAGTGGGTGAAGGCCAGCCGTCCGACAGTCCTTGCTTTCCATGCTTTCTTCCTCCACGCCCTCACTGACCTTGGAGCCCCATCTTTGGATGCATCTTTTCTCTTGTTCACCCATCCATTAACAGCAACACTGGGTGTCTCATGTTCTGTTATAGAGACAAGACATCATACCCATGCTCTGGGTGAAGAGGGAGAAAAAAAAATAGAGGGTCATGGCCCAGTCATGATGAGTGTTCACACTGGGTGAGTACCAGATGTTGTGGGACAAGCAGAAGGATCCTTAAATCAGTCAGGAATGTTAGGAAAGTATCCAGTGGGAGGAACTCTTCAGAAGCATCATGGAGGGGTGCCTGGGTGGCTCAGTTGGTTAAGCGACTGCCTTCAGCTCAGGTCATGATCCTGGAGTCCCAGGATCGAGTCCCACTTCGGGCTCCCTGCTCGGCAGGGAGTCTGCTTCTCCCTCTGACCCTCCCCCCTCTCATGCTCTCTCTCTCTCTATCTCATTCTCTCTCTCTCAAATAAATAAATAAAATCTTTAAAAAAAAAAAAAAGAAGCATCATGGAAAGAACAAGGGTGTGCTTTTGAAATCTGATGAGCCTATGGTCAAATCATATCTACAAATAGAAATCATGCAAACTTTCCAATTTTTATTTTCCTGACCTGGAAATTTTTTTTTGTAATAACACCTATTGTATAATGGTATTACAAATGGTATTTCAGAAGAGGTAGAAATGATACGTGTCAAAAAGCTATGATAGTATATTAGCTCAACACCAGAGAGTTGTTTTTATTTTAATTACAAGAGCAAGCTGGACTTCTCTGGGCAGAGAAGGGGGCAAGGAAAGGACAATACACACCAAGTCAGACAGTGGGAGAAGAGTGGCTTTAGGGAGCTCCAAGTGCTGTGTTATCACTGGAAATACTTCAGTTTCATTCTTCTTTTCAGGCTTCTCTATGTCTGTCTCTCCTCCTTTATCTTGTTCTTTATTGTTGTTATTCCACAATTGCCCCCACTCAGTATTGAAAGGTAAGTCAAAATGCTGCTTGTTGCAGTGCCTCAGTTGGTTAAGAATCTGCCTTCGGCTCAGGTATGATCCCAGGGTTCTGGGATCCAGTCCTGCATGGGGCTCCCTGCTCAGCGGGGGTCTGCTTCTCCCTTCCCTTCGGCTCCTCCCCCTCCCTGTCTGCCCTTCCTACTCCCCCCCACCGCCTACTTGTTCTCTCTCTCTCTCTCAAATAAATAAAATTAAAAAAAAAAAAAGAATGTTCTTTGTTTCCAAAATATTAAACAAGTCTTTAAGTTTTCAGCTAATTCATGATAACAACATTGGTTTGGAGGTGTGTCAGCTGGGAAAGCTTTTTTCTTCAGATTTCCTTTAAGAACTCAGTAGAAAACCTGGTGAGTGGGTACTGACATTCTGATAAAATGCTAGCACTACTTTGTCCCTACAGAACGCACTAGTAAGTTTGAGTGAGCTGTAGTGACACCTCCTGGTAAGAGAAAGGGAACATCACTTGATAAAAAACATGCCTTTACAATTTTATGATCAAAAGCAATACATGAAAACATCTTTTCCACATGCAGGGTTTTCCTGTCTAAAAAAAAAAAAAAAAAAAAGTTTGCCAAGATAGACACACTCATATATACACACACTCAGGTTTCACTAACTTCCATTTTAAAAACAAGCTAAATCCAAACAAGAAAAGTTTTGTTTTTATTTCAGGACACCGTATAACTAATTTGACTTCTTTATAAATCTTTCATCCACTTATTTTGGTTTAAAAATCTTTCATCCACTTATTTTGGCATTGCATATACAGAACCTATTCAACATTCTCTAAAGCTAAGTAGTAAGATGCTGTGGAAGTTGCTTTATGTAGTATTTTCAGCCTGGTTCTTGGTGAAATGCTGATCTGATACTTCCTCTTGAATGCCTCAACTATCAACTCTCTGAAACCTCATCCCAGCCTGCCCTGTATCCCAACACCGCAGTTTCCACTTAGGCCATCCCCGGACTGAAACATCTTCAGGTCTAAAGTCCCCCCGTCCACCCATCACTCCCCTCCTCACTATCAAACTTCTCTACTTCTTTCAAAATGCACTTGTGTTCTGACAAGTATATTTAAGGCCCTGTGTACCAGAGCCAAAATGATAAGTGTCAATTGTTTAACCTCTGTATCTCCTTAGTAACATACAGACCTTGCAAATATGAAGTTAGCCCTTCTAGAAATGCAATCCCTTGATTATAATAGAATATCAGCTGCCTATCCATTCATCCATCCATCCATCCATCCATCCATCCTTCCAATATTTATTCATGTGCCTAGTACAACAAGCAAGACTGCTAGATATTATGGGAAACAAAGGTAACCATGACAGACGTTATCTTTGTTTCAGAGAATTTAAATTCTTGTGGTCAAATAGAAGGGGAAAATGTTAACAAAGAAAAAGCTCAAATTGTGATAAGGTCTATTATGGAAACAGTAAGGTATAGAGACTGAAAAAAGAATAGCAGGAAGTGTCCTTTAGATAAGTAGAATTCAGGGAAGGGCTCTCAGAGGAGGTAGCAGAAGCTGAGACATGTAGGACAAGAAGCAACTATGGGGAGAGTCAGTTGAGAGTGTTCCAGGCAAAGGGAACAGCCTGTGCAAAGGCCCTGTGACAGAATGGACTTGGTATTTTCATGGAAATAGTGAGGAAACAGAAAGTGTCAAGAGTTGATGTTGATGTAGAATTCAGGGAAGGGCTCTTATGATCACCTGATCATAAGGGTTTAATTCAAAGTGCAATGAGAAGTCCTTGAATAGTTTTAAAGAAGAAACGGCATAATCTAATTTAGGTCTTGACAAATAGGTAATACATAATAGTACTCACTTTATGCCAGACACTCATTTAATCCTCATAAGAACCTTATAAGATAGGAATTAATATCCCCAATTTTTATCCGTGGGAAAACGGAAGTGAAGAGAAGTCAAGTCACTTGCCCCTCCCCCACCCCAGTCTCACAGCCAATAAGTAGCAGTGCTGGGATTTATAATCAGGCCACCCATCCATGGGATCCATGCTTCAAACACTATGCAATATAGCCTCTCATGTTATCACTTCCACCAGAGCAAAAGTGGGAAGAACCTGCTAGAAGCTAAGGCAATGATCCAGGCTGACATAATGGGGTCTTACTCTGGAAGGACGGCAGTAGAGATGGTAAAAATTAAATGGATATTTTGGGGTGCCTGTGTGGCTCAGTCATTAGCATCTGCCTCCGGCTCAGGTCATGATCCCAGGGTCCTGGGAACGAGCCCCGCATCGGGCTCCCTGCTCAGTGGGGAGCCTGCTTCTCTCTCTCCCTCTGCTTGTATTCCCTCTCTCGCTGTCTCTCTCTCATAAATAAAATCTTTTTTAAAAAATGGATTTGTGATATATTTTAGCAGTAAATTCTATGGGACTTGGTGGATTGAATGTGGCAGGCAGGGAGAATGCCTGGTAGGGAGAGATGTTTCAAGAACAATTGAATCACATTGCACAAACGGCTTTTACTCCCGTTTATTCAATGTACATTTTCTATGCTACCAGGATCTTCCCATCAAGAAGTTTCCTCTTTCAAGCTAATATATTCAAAGGATTTGCTATTCAGCACACATTTCATCCCAATGCCCTTTGGAACAACCTTTTAACATGGTTCACTAACTTTTCTGGTCTTTTCTATGTACATATATAAAATTGTATGATGTACTATGTACAGTTTAGGATTGTTTTCTCTTCATTTCTCTTCACTATATCATCAACGTTTATCTTGTCAGTAATTATTTTTTGAAAAAATTAGTTTTAAATAATGCTTAACTTTCTATTATAAAAATGTTTTATTCTATCTTTCGGAAGTTGTATTGCTTCTAATTTTTCACTATTCCAGGTAACATACTTTATATTCATCTTTGACTGCAACCCTGATTATTTCCCAATGCTAAACAACTAAAAATATAAGTTTTAGGTCTAATGGAATATTTTTATGCCCTAACAAATTACATTTACATATTTCTACCTTGTATTCCACTAAAATATAACAATTGAAATATCATCAGTGCTGTGGGAGAGAACCTGTAAGAAGGCAGATTATGTGGGAGAAAATACTGGTAGGTGGATAAATGTGGCAGTGGGTGTCTGCAAAAATTCTTTATTGCCTCACTTACATCAGTGAATAGGAAGCAAGGCCTTCATCTAAGAGTGAAGGTGTAGACGGAGGTACTGAGTGTTTAAGGAGAGAAGACAAAGTATGATATAGTCCTCTAGAAGAGTGAATGGAATAAGCTAACACAGTAAGAGAATCTGTTAACTTCAAGACCCCATTTACCATTAATGCATATTTACCTCATACACAATAAGTCCTTATTCAATGTTTATTAATGAAAGTGTATTTTTCCTAATTAAGGGTTACATTTCCTGATGACCCTTCATTGGCAAGAAATCAAGTTGCCTTGACCATACCCATACCATGCTATACATGACTAGTACATTTGTCAATTAAAAAATAAAACAGGTCCCAGAACAAATTACTCAGTTACTAGTCAAAAGTGTTCAAAACGAGAAACGTATTTACTTCCACATGTAGCTTGAATCCAATATTTATTTTCTGTCTTTAGTTTTAGAATAAAAATTATTTTAATAAATACTATATTTAGATTTTTCTAAACATTTTCATTCTTACAATATTGTTGTAACACACACACACACACATATGCACTCTTACCAAAAAAGTCAAGTTCAAATCCAACTATGGGATTCCTTCAAACAGAAAGTGTCTTTTAAATAAATCTTTAGAGGCACCTAGGTGGCTCAGTCACTTGGGCACCAAACTCTTGGTTTCAGCTCAGTTCATGATCTCAGGGTCATGAGATCAAGCCCCACATCAGCTCTACACTCAGTGAGGAGTCTTCTTGGGATTCTCTCTCTCCCTTTGCCCCTCCCCCCACTGGCATATGCTCTGCCTCCCAATAGATAAATAAATCTTTAAGTAAACCTTTAGGCAAAGATAGGCATTTTACCAATTTGGTAGAGAAACTGGGACATTTCAAGTTGAGTATAGCACGAAGAAAATATCCAACAGTTAATAAATTGGAAAATTCTCTAATAAGTTATATCTTTGTAGGCAGAAATTTACAGCATATCTCTTCTTCCTGATACCATGTACAAAATACATACTGAACAAAAATGTGCAGAATAAATGAAGTATTTACTTTTGCATTTTTATTTGGTTATTCTACCATTAGGCAGATATAGACATGGCATAAAGAAAGGAAAGGCCAAATTCTGACCTAATACCATAGTATGAGAATTGCAGTTACATTATAATTCTCTCACTGCATTCTAGAGAAACTTCAATAGCCATTAGAGAATAAAATAGGATTTCAACTCAGATCTTTAGAGGCAGCTATTCTTAAAAATTAATTCATTTGATAAATGTTCAAGTTTCTTCCTCACATTTTTCTATGTGAACATTTATCCTATGTGCTTTGGATGGATGTTACCAAATCTCTGAGTTCAAATTCAAAGCCCCAAGAGTTATTCATACCTGAACAAGCTGGTGAGGAATACTTAACTGGTCTCCAAATCTCTTAGGGATAATTTGAAGACAAATTCTCTACCCAAATGTTATTAATTACATATTTAGCACCTTAGGTGGCTTATTTCTGAGAGGCTTTAGAGATCAAGAGGGATACGAAAAAAAAGTGAAGAGAATCAAAGCTAAAACATCAATTTGAATTGAGCTGCACAATGAGAATTTACTCCAGTACTTTGTTGCAATGTAATCTATAAATAACCCTCTGAGGTTCACTTGCCAATTAAGAATCATCACATGGCATGCACCTTAGATGTCAGTAGCTAATTTGCATGTCTGTGAAACATTAATGAAAATTTTAAAGCTTTATTCACTATTTATATCATAATTGGAAGCACAGTAAATGTACCAATACACAGATTTTCATTATATCCAATGTGCTTCTTAAAAGGCTACATTTAAATCATCAATATTTATCATTGTCTATTTGAGAGTTTGCTTCAGTTCAGGACAACATATCTGTGTTTTAGACTTTAAATTATTTTTAACATTAACCATAATTGAGATGTCTGGGAAAAAATGGTGTCTATGTGGGAGACAGAGAAGATGAGAATCAGATTTATACCCAGAAGTAGCTAGTCAGATTTGGAAGTTTAATTCAGAGTCTGTGGCCTTAGCCATAAACATGTCACCCTGGGTCAATAATTTAGTTCTAATTTTTTTCAAGTTTTTACTTTTTTTTTTTTTCAAGTTTTTACTTTTTATTTTCTCTCCCTGAGTTTTTCAACAGTCAAAAAGAACAGTTTTGTGGGTGGTCCCTTCTAAAAGCTTAAAATGGTTGTTGATTCAAGTACAAAGGGAAACAACCAGTGGGTGCTTATATTTAACTACTGTATTTAAGTACAGTACTTAGAAAAAATACTGTATTTACATATCCAGAAATTTCATAAGCTGACAGCCTGGTGGAGTGAGCTTGCCATCAGAATTGCCATACCTGTCAGTCAGGCCCAGCCACTGGCTGATTAGGTAGCAAGCAGAAAAGCCAATTTGAGACAGAAGAAGAGGGGAAGAGAGAAAGAGAAGAGAAATGTCTGAAAATCTCCACTACCAAAGAATCACAATGATCCTTCCAACACTTATTTTTATTCTCACATCCTCAGACTTTTTGGAGTTTAGTATACCCAGAGGGGAATTCTTTCTAATGAAAAGATTTGGTTACTTTGCTTTACCGGTTGGTACTATTAATAGTGTCCAGAAAGTGGAAGCTGAGCATCATTAAAGATAAGGTCTGGGTTTCTAATTTAATGCAAGAGATGTGCAAATATATGTTGACTCATTATTAGCTAATTCGTTATGTGTTTATGGCTTCTCATTCCTGACAGAATATAAGTATCTTTAGATCAGAAGTCATGCTAAGTTTGGCTAGGGTCCTCAGCATTTGCTTAATAACTATTTTTAGATTTGATTGCATTTCTAAACACTTATTCCTATTCATTTTGATGGTCTGTCTCCCCACACAATAAAAAAAATAGACATTTCAATAAAATACAGACGTAAATAGAATAAGATAGTCACTGAGAAATATAACATATACACGCATGCATTCCACAGAGCTTTATATGATCAATAAATTAGACTCGGATTGGCTCTGAGCCTTCTAGTGGCCAAAGCAAAAGAGAAAATATGATCAGTTAAGAAATACACATTATTCTTGAGATTAAAATAATTTATCATAAATAAGCTATATATAAAAAGTATACACAATCAATTTGCATTGCTCTATATCTTCACTTCATAAATTTCTACATTTTAATCACTCAATTACGTTAATCTTTATTTTTAAAAAAGTCTAAACAAATACTGGCTACTAAAAATATCTTATTCAATACTTTTTCTTCATATTAGTTTATGGGAAGGAAAACTAAATTTACAATTTAAATGCACTTATTTGAATCACTTAACCAATTTGTTTATGGTCACATCTAGTTATGAAAATTGAGTGTCAAGCTTCATCTTCTTTATTAAATATTTAGAAAGTTCTAAACTTGTAAGAGCAAACTGAACTTTTGAAACAAACTGTCTCCAAAATAAACATTGACAATTTTCATTTTTACATAAATAGAACAGCATTCCCTCCCCTCCAGCCTCCCACACACACCCCATACATGGCACAAAAACAGAAAGAAAAAAAGAAAAAAGTGGGTAGTTTTCATTACTTAATACAAAAAAAAATTAATAGAATCAAAGTCACCATTCAAAAGCAAAGCACTATGGTACTCTATTACTTTGCCTTATGATATGTGAAGATTAGTGCCTGAATTATTCAAATGTATATTATGTGCCACACAGCTTGGACTTTTAAAGGTCAAAGAAGTATTCTTCAATGAATTTATTCAATGAAACCTGCCCTTCTCTTCTTGTGTTAAGCTCTGACTCTTTCCAGGTTTAATAAAAGTTGTTCTCTCTCTCTTTACTCTTCCCCCCACTAATCCCTACATGTTTCCAACAGGAAGTCCCTTACAGACAATGTTGAAGATATTTACACATAAATTTATGACATAAGATAAAAATAACAAAAGATTCAGAGTCAACAGAGTATTTAAAAGGAAATTAATTGTGAAGAAGAAAAGAGGATCAACATAAACTCAGCAAGAGTCTGAATGATAGTATATAGTACAAATAATTCTCTATTTGGGGGTCCTGAGAAATTTCAGCAAGTGGTTGTGGAGTAATGAATGTTTGTAATTCATTAGCTACTATTTTAAAATGCAAAGCACACCATGACATCAATGATGTTCTTTTTAATCTCAACAAACAGGCTATTACAATTAAAGCACTTTCAAAATGACAGTATATTTAAATATAGATTTTGATAAGACTTTAATATTTTAATAACAATGATTCAATAACATTCCATAATTCTATAGAAAGAAGAAAATGTGTTATAAGATTGGCTCAAAAATATATGTTTATATACACCAACCTTCTGTGAGTATTAACAGCTAGCATTTCTATCGTGAAAATGTCTTTTCCTCAGTATCCTTCAGTAAGGTTTCAGTAGATCTTTAAGAAAATAATCACTGTTTACTTAAAAAAATATATTTTTCCCAAGTAGAGAAAATAATAGCATTTTAAAGTGCTTGATTTCTTTTCTCACTTTCCATCTTCCTTCAGCTCCTAGACAACAAAACAATGGTTCTTTCTTCATGTGGAAGAGTAAACTCAATAAACACAAATGGCTAGGGGGCCTCACAGCAGTGAAATTATGGCTTCACAAGGACTTTTTTTTTCTTTTTGAAGAAACACGTTTAAAAGGACCTTTTTCAACATACTTTAAAGTCATGCATATTTCAATGATATAATTAAATTGGCAACACTAAACATTGCTGACTGATAAATGAGGCCAAAATAATTAAGTTCTGTTTTTTGTACAATCAAGATTTAGTGCAGCAATCAATCTGGGTAAGAATTTGGAGTCAGGAGATTTCAGAAGATGAACAAGCAACTAGATAAAACTGGTCATGTGGGAAGGTGATTAAATGAGTTTACAGTTTATACATAGCTGTGGATACCTTCCACGTCTTAATCTTCATTAGAACCTGGTTGATTAATTGTTCATGTGGTCTCATACTAAACTGGACATGGTATGCAAGTAGACAAACAAAAGAACAGCTTAAAAGATAATCCTAATCCTATGCACTCAATAAGCACTATTGATCTTGAAAATGTAAAAATATTAATAGATTGAAAATATAAAAGTTTTTTTTCAAAGCCAAAACAAACAAACAAACAAGAGGCTCAAATACTGCAACGGAAAAGATTAAGGAATGAATATTAAGAGTGGTAAGGGGCATGGGGGAGAGAGAGAGAGAACACAATATACTTTCCACATGTATATTTATGGAACTGAGTATGTTGGATGCCTACTCAGGTTTCCATTTTTATTTATCTTCTACATAACCCTCTCTTCCTTCCTTAGGATAAATCACACGGTTTTCCATACCCTATTAACAACACCCTCACTCCTCATGGTCTTCCCTGTGGAATCAGACTGTGGTCAGAAAGAGGTGTTCCTATTATCTCTCCTGGGGGCTCGAACTCCAGGCTTCAGCGGACTGATGCACTTAGCAGGTCCATCAGGGAAGTCAGAGTAAAATATAACCAGGGCAGCTGGCTGTGTTAGTAGCCACTGGGATTTACAACCAGCTACAAATATATATATATATAAATTTTAAAAATCCCTCTTGTCAAGAGCTTACTCTGATTAGTAGCCAGGGACCTTAGAGAAAGAAGGAATATCCTTTTCAGGAAAATGCACCTCCTTTGTAGTGGGCTAAAGAATAGACATCATGAACAGGTGATATCGCTGTAATTTAGAAAAACAGGAAAACTCAAGAGTGTCCTCCTCTCCAACAAAATGAACAAGCACTAGCTGTGTTTTGACATCTCCAACTATGGATAACCGTCTCTCTTTGACTCCAGGTACACATGTCTGCCTCCATGAATGTTAGCATGCGGCTAGGACGAGAGAGCAATGAATGTGTACACTAGTGCTCGGCCGTTTGTAGAGTGGAAATTGCACTTTGTTTTTAAAACCGGATTTTCCCCCGCGGAACCCTGCAATTCAACTCGCTGAAAACACAAATAGAACAAATACACATTCAAAAACAGAGGGGGAGGGGGCGAAAAAATAAACCCCACCCAGGAACCTTTAAGAGAAACAGGTGCTAGCTAGCAAGAGAAAGCAGCCAGTTGCCAATAACACTTAAAACTCCATCTTCCTTACTCAGAAAACAATTTCTATGGGGAAATGCGCGCCCTGTTTCCGAGGGTTTAATTCACTAGGTTGTCTCTGTGAATTAGAGTCAGATCTAAGTTTCACACTTAGGAGCGGTTTTCGGTGTCGACTACTACTGCCCTTCCAGCTCAGAGAAGTCCGTTTCCAAACTGGGTAAGCCCTTTTCTCCGAGCAGCCTTGACCTCACTCCTCCAGGTCGTCACTTTTATTTACGGCCCCGTGAGCAGTGTCTGTCGCTCAGCCCGTCCCCAAGAACAGTCACCGCGAACAATGAGCCAGAGGAGGGACCCACCCAGCGAACGCCTGCTCGCCGGCCGTGCGCAAGCCCGCTAGCGCGGGACGCTCCTGGCTTCGGGGCGCCCGGTGCCCCCATCCTTACCCCTCCAGAACCCGAGAAAGACGGGAAGGTAAGTCGTTCCCTACACCTAGACTCCCGTAATCACTCAGTAAGCCTTGCTCTCAGAACCCACCAGTTAAAGCTGCCGTATCTAAAAAGAAAATCAGAAGAGGGGGCGGCGTGGCGGTCCGACCGGCTGCCCACCCGGATGTAACCAGCCCAGTTGGGGGTTTTGGCACTCACTTAACGCCCGAGTCCGCGGCTTACTGAAATCCCGAAGGATTTGGGGTGGGGGCAAGAGGTGGGGCCAGGAGCCATAAAGTGGCTTCCGCCCCCTCCCCCCGGCCTGGCACGGCTCCGGGATCGGGCAAGACACAAAAGATGGGTAGTAGCAGTGCCACCAACTCTGCCGCCGCCTCCATCTGCGCTGCGCAGGCGAACGCGGCGGCGGGGCCTCGGGGCCGGGTCCCCGCGCCGGCTGGGGCGCGCCCGGAGGCTGGGAGCATCCCTGGACGCCGCCGGAGCTTCCTGGTGCGCTTTGCGCGCAGCCCCCCAACAGGAGCTTTTAGCTCCGCAGATAAAGAGGCTGAGGCGTGGAGGACAAATGGAGAGGAAGGCAAGACTTACTTGGGGGCCGAAGGCTCAGCCGGACTCCCGCTTCGGACTCGGCAGGTGTCTGGCACCGCGGGCCCAGGCGGAAGGCGCTGGCGCAGCTCCGAGCTGGGCTCCACTTGAGCGAGGACGGAAACTCCCCTTGCCACCCGGCCCCGCGGCGCGCTCCTCGCTGTCACGGCACCGAGCGACGCAGGCACGCTCCCCACTGCCGCCTCTGTCCCGGTGGGTCTCTCTGCCCTCCTCTCGCGGTTCGGCTGCTCCCCCACAGACCACACTCTCTCACCTCAGCAGCCCTCCACTCCTTCCTCTTTGACACTTCCACCGGTTACTCCTCCGTCTGCGTCCTCCCACCCCCCTCAGCCCACGTGCTTCTGCCGCTCCCTCAGCTCTAAACTTCCCCTGCCAAAGCCCCCACCTCTGCTCTGAAAACCTAAGGTCTCCAAGAGGAGGAAAGGTCCTGGGGTAGCATACAGCTGACTGACCTTTAGGTCACCCACCACATCCCCACCCCCGCCCCCTGCCAGACACTTAAGTAGGCAGAACCCATTATTTTGATCTTGTTAATGCGATGGTTTAGGTGTTGTATATTATATATAAGGATGTGTATTTTTAATGGGTCATATATCACTTTTAATAAAATTTATTCCTGAGTGTCACTTAATAATCATCTAGCAGCTATTCATTGACCTTTGGGGCTGGACTATCAGCTCAGCTTTCTTCATAGGCAAAAAAATCTCAGCAAAATTCCGGAAAACCGTCTTTTGTCCAATCTAATTTTTTTTAATGCCATTTTCTACTGAGAGCCCATCTCCTATTTTTTTTTTTTTTGCTGTTGTTATAGAAATATTCTGATACTCACTTTTCTCTGTTCCCTCAGACAAAATTAGAGATTCCTTTCTAAGGGCTCCCCTCAGCACTCTGTTCATATTTCCATGATAGTTCTTTCCACCCGTGTGGTATTCTCTCTCCGTGTGACTGCCTTTACTACTGGTCTGTAAGTTTCTCCAGGCAGAAGTTTGTTATGCTCTAACTTTATCAGCAGCTTCTAATGTAATCCTCAGTACATACTATATGCTCAAAAAACTGTTCAGGGAATGAATGCCCTTTAAATATGATGCAAACGTTAGTGGTTTTATATCCTATTTAAAGGAATGAAGCCTTCAATCACATGCTTGTCTGAAGCTCAACCAATAGGTCATGTTGAAAACTAAAACGTTTTCACATTTGGCTGGGTGATTTCTCATACACTGTTTAATGTAATCCTTAAAACAAGTCTTCTTTGTACATTTTACCCACTTTTTCTAACTTGTTGAATGTCACGACGTTAGAAGCTCCTAAGCATCCGAGCTGGGCTCCACATTTCTCCAGACTAGCACAAGCTGCTTGGGGTTGGCATTCTTACCACACTATCATCCTGCCCTGACTGCCCAATGCCACATGCTAAAGCTACCTACTAGCTCCATGGAAGAGACTGCCCAACCAACCTTTTCCAAAGTAGGATTTTTCCCTTCCATTGTTCTATCCTGTAACTCTTGAGCCTCTTAAGTCAGAGCTCTAAAAACAAACAGCAAAAACAAAAACTTCTCTAAACTCAGACCTCTTATAAGCACTTATTATCTTAATTCTTACCAAAAAAAAGTTGCTTTGTTTTTTTGTTTTGTTTTGTTTTTCATATATCTTGCCTCAGCTATCCTGTGTCTTACACAGGGATTTATTTCTTTGGTTCCTCCCCTGAAATAAAGAGCAGCTAACAGTAAGTTAGAAACATCATCTAAAAGCCAGTCATTACTCTGAGCACTTTGCACATATATTAGTTCATTTAATCCCCAACAACTTTAAAAAGTAGAGACTATTTTATACATGGGCAACAGGCACAAGGTGGGGGGCGGGTCACGTAGCCAGTAATTAGTGGAACAGGGGCTGGATTCCTGACAATCCGCCCCAGGGGCTGCTCTCTCTCCGCCTTCAGTGATTCCTTGTACCTAAGAGATGTTAACAAATACTTCTAAATAATGCGTATTTATTCCTCTACACTTAGCTTAATAGCAGAAAAAAGAGACCAAAAGTCATGAAATGGGCAGAACTTCAGGTTGTCAAGGACATATGATTGGCCCCAACACCACTAGAACTGTTTTCTTTAGTGGGATCAAGGACTCTGCCTCTGACATGTATTTGAAATATGAGGGGAATACAATCCAGGCTCATGACTTCAGGTGTGTGTGTGAGATAACCAAGACTTCAAGGTTGAATTCCAGATCTTTCCTCACAATCAGTGAATGACATCCCCAGCTAAACTGACTCCTGGCTAAGCCCACCTAAGCCAATTTGTGTTCTTCAGGGACCCTGCTCTGTGTAAGGCACCCCCTCAGTCCCTGTGGCAGGCTGAATAATGTTTCCCAAAAGACATTCATGTATTAATCCCTGAATCCTCCAGTGTTTTTATGTGGCAAAAGTATGGACTTTGCTGATGTGATTAATTAAGGATCTTGAGGTTGGGAGATTGTCCTCATCCTAAATGCAATTGCCATGTCCTTATAAGAAGCAGCGGGAAATTTGACACTCAGAAGAGAAGGCAACATGATCACAAAAGCCAAGATTGGCGTGATGCAGCCACAAGCCGGGGAATGCCACCAGAAGCTGGAGGAGGCAAGAGAGGGATTCTCTCCCAAGAGCCTCCTGAGAGAGCACGGTCCTACCTACATGTTGATTTTGATCCAGGAAAAGTGATTTTGGACTTCTGGCCTCCAGAAATGTAGGGAAATAAATGTATGTTGTTTTAAAACCACCAAGTTTGTGGCAATTTGTTATAGCAGCCAAAGGAAACTACTACAGTCCCCAAATCTAGAAGATGACTTTCTGTACCTAGGGTTGAAATAGATGTCCCAAGCAGTTGCTCAGCCCCCTCTTCTGTGGCTGACAGAGACAATCAAGAGAGAAAGAGGGGGGCATTTGACCCCCAGCATAATACTATATAAAAGCCCTACAATTTAGACTTTGTCATTATCTCCAAATAATAAATACATAAAATAACTGGGATACACTTATACAATTTAAAGTAAACTTGAATTTTTAAATTTGTTTCCCACTATTTGACCACACTACCTAAAGTATATGATAGCTTAATATTAAAATATATATGCTATCATTATGTAGTGAATGGTAAAAATATATCCTCATTGAGTTAGAAGTGTTAATTCGTAAAATGAAAAAAAGATATAAACACTCCATAAACTTTGTAACACTTTTTGGAATTTTCTCAAGTTTTGCTATATTTGGAATCTCAGAACAAAGAAACAAACAAAAAATGTGTTAAGAACTTTGATAAATTTGCTAAATTTTTCTTTTCTTTTTTTTTTTTTTTTTGACTAGGCCTACCTACCAGATAAAATACAGGACACCCAATTAAACTTGAATTACAGATAAACAACTAGTAATTTTTTAGCATAAGTCCACATGCCATGCAATATTGGGGACCACAAATCATCTCTATTTTGAAAGCTGTTGTTAGCCATGCATTATTTGGGATTTGGGGACATGCTTATACTAAAAAGTTATTTATTGTTTATCCAAAATTCAAATTTAACTGGGTGCTCTATATTTTTATTTGCCCAATCTGACAATTCTATTTTGCATTTTCCCATTCTTCTCCCTTCCCCAGAACCTCCACCTTCCCCCTCAGTTTTCACTAGGATTAATTTATGTTCACTTAAAGCAAGGCTAAAAAATATATATATATAACCCCTCACTGCTGGCCTAAGTTCTGAAGCCTTGTTTCACATAGAAGAAGCAGGAAAATGATGTGAGTCTTCTAAGGTTTGGTCATAGAGCATAAATCTAGCCCACCATTAGGGGATTTCCCATTAGATGACACAGTGTTAGGCACGCTACTATTTATCATACAAATAGTAGATTGGATTAAAATGAAGACTTGTTTTTTTTTTTTCCTTTTGAACTACTTTCCATCACTCACAGGCCTTTGGATTTAGTACAATAACTCTGACCAGCAGTAAGCAAATATTCTTTGCTCTTTTTCCACCCTTTCCCCTATGATCTCTGGCAGCAAGATGTATAGTGGGTGGGCTGGGGGCAGAAAGGATCATTGGTGTGGCCTGTATTAGAAACATGAGCAGGACAAATAAAGCAAGTCAGGTAAATCACTAAGTTATTTGCAACTTAGTTTCTTCTGAAGAAGAAACAGAACACAAATCTGTATTCTACATACTTTATATCTCACTTGTATTTATATCTTTTTTAGACATCTAACATTCTCCACTTTGAATTAAAATTATCTGGAGACATAAGAGTCAGATTTGGATACCAGTACTTTTGCTTTCTAGTTGAGTGAACTTGGCAGATTTTTAATCTCTTTTAAAGATTCTCAAGTGAAAACAGAGGGATAGCTAACAATAATCACCACATAAAGTTGTTATGAAATTAAATGAGAAATATCTGTAAGATGTTTCACATAGAGCCTTCTATAGTTTAATCAATCAATAAATGGTAACTATTTTTTGGGCCTTACCTGATACTATCAATCCGTACAATGCTTTATTCCCCAGACATGTCTCCTATAATAATGTACACATATTAAGTGCTCAAAGTGTATGAGCCAAATCAATGGACAAATGGATATAAGGTAATTTATATGAAAGTACTGTGAAATTGATAAAGTGCTATAGGATTTTAAGAGGTTAGTCCTAATAGTAATAATTAATAAGTAGTAACAGGTAACACCACTGGGTCTTTGATTCTGGCTCAGCTTTGAGAACTGCTCTGCAAGAAATGTTTGATGCCTAACCTTTTTCATCAAAAAATTCAACTGGGAGAGAGACTGCCTACAGAAAAGTAACATCTCCTGATCAATGGAAAATGTTTCATTCATTCTGCTTTGTTCAGTAAAAATCCCCTATCTTCCTTCCAAGACTTTTCACTGTATTTCTTTTACTGTACCCATATTATTTTATTTAAATTTGACAGAGACCTCCCCTTTACCCCAAAAAAGTGATTTTTATTTGTCTCTCCCTATCAGAGTGGAGTTCAGCAGGCCACAGCCAACGTGGTAACCCCACAGTCGTGAGGGATGCAAGCTCCAAATTCCCAGAACTGCCTCTTGACTGATGATGGCTGTTAGGACTCCAGTAATCACTTGTCTCTATGCTAGAAATAGAGGGGAAAGGTTAAAGGGTAGAAGGGTAGAAAGTGATCCCCACTGCTGAGTCAACCTTCTTGAAAGACCTTTCCAAAGCTCTCTGCAATGATTTTCACCTGTTCTGGGTGCAAGGAGAAGCTGGGAAATGTCACTGTTAACAGGACACACTGCTGCTTAAATACAACTAGGGTTCTGTTACTCAGGAGAGAGAAGAGAATGGATATCAGGCAAATAATGAGCAGTGTTTGCCATTGACCTCTCTACTTTTCCCTTTCATCTTTATCTTTTAAGTCTTCCTTTGTTACCCAGTCGGTGACTCCTTGAACGTTCTGTAACCTGAATAATTTCCTCTTCTCTTTTTGTGTGCCTTTTTCACTATTTCACAAATCCACTGCTTTGTCTTTTATGTTATCCATGCAGTCTTTTTCCTATTTTTATACTGGTTACTTACTTACCCTAAAGTTCTTCAGATATTTCATTTTTATTCAATTCTCAACTGCTCATACTCTCCACTATTTTCTCTGACTGTTGCCCAATTCCTCTCTTTGACTCCACAATCATTAACTTCATGCATTTTTCCACATTTACTCCAGATGCTTTCAGGGCCTTTGGTCCTTTGTGATCTAGAAAACATTAGCTTGTGATATGATGCCTGGTATTTGCTTCAGAATAATTCGGTGTTGGGAGGGAGCAAAAGTCAGTGGTATACAAATGAAACAAGATTAGCCATCTGTTAAGATTACTGAAACTGGGTGATGGATATGTGGGGATTCATTATATCATTACTTCTAATCTTGTGGATGTTTTAAAATGTATATAATAAAAAGTAAAGAAAGAAATTATTGTGAGGCACCTGGGTGGCTCAGTCAGTTAAGTGTCTGCCTTCAGCTCAGGTCATGATCCCAGGGTCCTGGGATCGAGTCTGACATCGGGCTCCCTGCTCAGCAGGGACCCTGCTTCTCCCTCTCCTCTGCCATTCCCCCTGTTTGTGCTCTCTCACGCTATCTCAAATGAATAAATAAAATCTTTTTTAAAAGAAAGAAAGAAAGAAAGAAAGGAAGGAAGGAAGGAAGGAAGGAAGGAAGAAATGATTGCTTGAATCTCTATTTTGCAGACTCTCAAAGTATGAAGTCCTCCCCAAAATTTCTTCAGAAAACTTTGGGAGGCTTACATTGTGTTAGCCACTTCCCCTTCTCGGATTTTCTCTCACATTGGTGTCACTCTCTATCCCCATCTTCTCATATATAACTGTCTTTTCACCAAATTACAAACACACATACACATTCCTTTCATACAAAGTAATTTGAATAAGGTAGTCTTTGTGAAGTGCTATTGGCCATATGCAGGGTTTACATCATATATTGCATAGCTATATAAAAGAATACCTTTCTCTTCATTCTTTAGAGCTATGTGTGGTCTTTTAACTTCGATTCCTTGAGATGTAAACAGTTTTGTGCAGTTTTCTGTTCCTCCACCCTTCTGTTTTTTTCCCCTGCTAATTGAAATACAGACCTGAATTTCAGAGCCTGATCAACCACCATGGGCCATGAGGCAAAGCCATTAGATGGCAGAGTGTCAGGATAGAAAAAGCCTGGGTCCCAGAAAACCAAAGGCTACCATGTCAGTTCTGGACTGTCTTCCTTTGGTTTTGTTTATGAATGCAAGAGGAATAAACATCTATCTTACTTAAGCCATTGTTGTGTTATCTGTGTATTTTCCATTATGCTGTCAAACCTAATCCTACCTGACACACTTACCAAGGAATTTTCTCTTTTCTAAACAAGTGCATTTCTGAGCGCAAAATTCTACTGCCAGATATTAATAACTTTTTATCACCTTATAATACCTAATTCCTATATCCATTTCCAGGTCCAGTGATAGAACTTTTCTTCTCTCCTTGACTTGCTATTGTCTAAACAAATATAATAAATAAAAATATATTGCAATGGTAATTTCTAAGTGGTTTAAATATTAAATCAAAAGAAGAATATGTTGAGTCTTTCAGGTGTCTATTATTGCTAACAAATCACTCCAAAACTTAGTAGCTGAAAATAACAATGTTTCATTATTTCTCACAATTGTGTGGGTTTATTGGGGTCACTCAGATGGTTCTTCTGTTCCACACAGTATGGCTGAGGTCCCTCAGGTGGGTACATTCAGCTGGAAGATCTGTTGTGGCTAGAACGTTCACCATGGCCTCTTACCTCTAGGGCTTCCCTCCATCTCGCCTTTCGTTACTTTGTTGTCTAGCCTAAGCATCTTTAAGCATCCAAAAAGGGGGACTCTGAGAGGAAAAGCCCTAATGTGTAGGTATTTATTAAGTCTCTCCTTCCATAATGCTTGCTAATTTCCAACTGGCCCAAAACTGCAGATGACGAAACTGAGTTTTAGTAATTTATCCAGAGTCATGGATGTAGTCAGTGGCAGAGTCAGGATTTAAAACTAGTTATGCTGATTCCACATCATGAGAATGCAATTATGGCTGGGGCTGCAGAGTTTAGAACTTGATTATTGTCTATTTTACATATGTAAGTTTTGGCTCTCCAGTTATTTCCAATTAGAAAAACTAAAGGCAACATATTATGCAGCTTTGCAGGGTAAAATCATGAGTGTGTTTTGAAATTTATAAAACATTGTACAAATGCTAAAAATGTGAGAGCCGCCTTATCTTAGTGTATCCTCCACAGTGCTGGCTGAGAGTTGCTGGGTCACACATTAGCTGTGCATGGTGTGACTCAATGCCGTGGCCTCTCGAGCAAGGCTGGAGCATGGCTATTTCTGGAGCGCTGGAGGGCAAGGGAGGAGGCCCGTGTCTTCCTCATGTCAGTTGAATTTCCAGGCATCACTCTGCCTCCCTCAGACTTGAGACTCACTCTTGCAACAAATGCAGGACATATACAGAGACACTTTAGGTTGCTGGTTGAGTTTGCATGAAATCATGTGTCAACAGCACCAGAGAAGTCTAAAGGGAACACATGGGGCACCATTAGCATTTTTAATGATGTCCACTTCAGTTCACATGCCAAGGATGCAATGAAGTCAAACCAATTGTTTTAGGTCATACTTGGAGCCCAAAATGCCCTGCAAGATAATTTATTTTGGAGAAATATCACACAACGCTTCACAGGTAATTATGTTCAATGTAGGAAAACACAAGTTCTGAATGGGAAAATTTGTTATGTAGGTTGCATTTAGAAAACAGGTGGGTAAGGTTAAGGCAGTTTGCAAAGACTAGGGAAATAGAACATTCAAATAATAGGACTCTGCGGGTCTTGTTTAATTAAAGGAGTGACGGGGAAAATTTTTAAAGGGCTGAAAAGTGAGAGGGGATTCCTGTAGGGAATCAGGTTCCTATTGTCCTTTGGTGTAAAACCTACTAACTACACTTAATTAAGTGAGCTAATTACATTAACATATTTAATATCTATCTTTGTTTTTTGTGTACCACTTTGATTGTCTGTGCAAAGTGACATGCCCTAAGTTGTCTGCCCTTCCCCTCCCCTGCCATCTCCTACTCTCCTTCATGTTTGCCCTACTCTAGCCACATTGGCATCCTTGTTGTTCTTCACAAACACCAGACCCGCCGTTTCCTGTGCCTGGAACATCTTTCCTTCAGCTGTATGCATGGCTAACTCTTTTACCTCTTTAAAATCTTCGCTCAAATTTCATCTTCTCCATAAGGCCCTATATAGAAATGCACCCCACCACCAATCTCAGTATTTCCCAATCTCCTTTATCTGCTCTGCTCTTTTTTAGACCCAAATCACCTTCTAATAGCATAGTTTACTGTCCACTTTATTGGTTGGCTCCATCACTGCCTTGCCCGCCTAGAAAGCCCTACAGTGGCCTGAAAGCTTTTGAGTGACTTATCTCAAGAGCCTAGCACATTGCCCAACACATAGAAGATGCTCAACAAATACTTGTTGAATAAATAATAAGACCGTCAATTGTGCAATGTCTATTCTTAAATAAGCCTTTTGTGACTACAGTGATGTTCAGCCTTCTCATTGCCTTGTGGTTATAACAGAGTGTAATGCTTAATGACATGAGAAATGAAGGGTGAGTTGTATGAAAAAAATAAATTGAAGAAAGGATCTGTACCAAAAGAAGGAGAGTGTTGTTCTGAGATAATATAGTTAGGGTACAGATGTTGTAATGCCACAGTTCTAGTTCAGGATCTCCAAATAACAGCCCTAAAAAAATTGAGCTGGAAGAGGCATAGGACTAAGAATAACTAGTATGGTAGAATATATTTTGATTTGCCTCACTTTCAAATTAATCCCTGTTTGAAAATTCTGACCCACAAAATTGTTACTCAAGAAGATTCTTACAAATACAGACCTACTAATTATTTTATATTTTTAAGTTTTAGTTAGCAATAAGTTTGCTCACTCCAAAACAAAACTTTTTCTAATAGGTCTCATCTCATGTTCAAAAACTTTAGGTGGTTAGTACAAACTAGAATGCTATGGTAAAAGTGATTCCTGGGCTATATTTAGCTTTAAAATAAATTGGCATCAGTATTGGTGGCCAGTGTCTGCCATGGGCTTGGGAGGTGGGAGTGTGACATTAGTGCCTGTATTTACTGTCCCAGGCCTAAAATATCTCTAAGTTGCATATGCTCTGTGAAAGACAATGTATTAAGTGT
This sequence comes from Neomonachus schauinslandi, assembly GCF_002201575.2. Taxonomy (NCBI): domain Eukaryota; kingdom Metazoa; phylum Chordata; class Mammalia; order Carnivora; family Phocidae; genus Neomonachus; species Neomonachus schauinslandi. The sequence continues at coordinate 87,363,471 of NC_058411.1, read as the reverse complement.
TAGCAGAAATTCTGACAGAGGAAATTCCAAGTGAATATATTAAGGATTATAACTAGCTGGAAGGCAAGCAGTGGAAATAAAGCATCACTGAAGACAAAATTTAAGTTAGAACTTCCATGTTAATATATGGGCTTATTCACATATATTACTTAATATATGAGGTTTATTTCCACCTCATTAAAATACATCTGAAAATTTTTCAGAAGACAAGAGGTGTGTGTGTTTATGTGTGTATGTGCGTCTGTGTGTGTTCCTTTTTTTACTTGTTTATTATCTGCGTCCCCAACGAGGCTATATGTTTCATAATGGTAGGAACCATATCTAATTTGTTCATGAGTCCCTCAAACATAATAGGAAATTATTAAATATATTTTAAAATGCACGAGTTGAAATATGGCTGGTAGTTTGCAGCATGATCCTAAAGAGGATGTCATAACATTTTGTTGGGAAAATAGTGGCAAGAAAATCATCTCTTTGATTCATTTTTTTGTTCCTTCTAGGAATTCTAGCATAATTGCAATTATAACAAATATTTTTATTAACAAACCATAGACCTGTTTTCATAATAGTTACATTTTTCAGTAGTTTACTGAGATCTATCAGCCATACACGATGCTGTGCCCTGCTCCAGCCACATATAGTATCATTTGGGTCCTCAGTTTAAATATCTCTATTTTAAATGCATTTTCTAAGAAATTACTTTCAAAAAGTAAGATGTTCACTTAAATATTTGTTAAATCTATGGACAACTCCAAGTTGTCCAACCAACTCTAAAAATAAAATTTCTACTTGGCAAATGTAGGGGGTAAAAGCAAATAAACAAAGGCTACCAAAAAAAAAAAAAAAAACCCCACAAAAATACAAAGTACCTAGTAAGCCAAAAAAATAGAGAAGGCATCAAATAAAAGAACTAAGATTAAACATATTTATTATGACATTTATATGTGAGTTAAACTCTCCTCTTAACAGTAAATGCAAAAAAAAAAAAAAGATGGAAGCAAAAATCACAATAATAATATCATAATGGAATTCAAGGAGAAAAAAAAGCACTGAATGGGACAGTGGGTAATTCTCTTGATAAAATCCATTGTGAAGGGATAACAACAATAAATCTCCATACACATAAAATATAGCAACAAAAATATTACAAATAATTTGACATCAAAAACCATTATAGTGAGATATTTTATCTTAGTAATGTGACAAATGAAGATACAAAGTAAATAAGCACAAACACTTATGAACAATATAAATTTATGCTCACAAATAGAAAATATATATTTTGTCAAATGTATGAGAAATATTTATAAAATTTAATCCTATCCAAAGCCATGAAAAACCCTCAACTTTTAAAAAATGGTAACTGATGGGCTAGTTTACATCTTTTGTCCAAATATGCACAAAACTAAAAATTAATTAATATTCCATTGAATAGCAATTTAGCTAAAGAGGGAATAAAAAATGCAATTAAAATGTCTTTAGAAAATAATTGAAATGAGAATAGAATATATCAAAATTTCTAGGATAGTCCAAAATAGTCAAAGATAAATTTACATCCCTACGGGCTATGATTTAAGAAAGATAAATGAATGAGATAACATCTTATTTAAGAAGCTGGAAAGTTTAAAAAAAGGCAGCCATAAGGAAGGCAAAAAAAGGGAAAGTAATGGATTAGTAAGTAGAAAAAAAAAATAAAGTGAATAGATATAAATATGTAGGGATTTCATAATGGACATATCTAGGAAATACACTTACTGAAAATAAGTGTATATATACTTATTGATATATATTATATATTTTATATATTATATAATATATTGCATATATTATATATTATTTATTATTATATTGTATATATACTGATTGAAAATAAGTATATATCTAGGAAATATACTTATTTAAAAGAAGGAATGTCAGCAAATATCAGCAAAGGGCTGGGTACGTAGAGGCTTTCTAAACTTGAAAGCAATATATGAAATTACACAACTGGAGATCTATTGGATTGCCTGATCATTTTAAAACATCTGTATGGCAAAAAACTAAGCATATTAGAAGGCAAAGTGGGAAAATACTTTGCAACTGATATGCCAGACAAAAGTTGATACCGTAATTTCAAAGAAAGTGTGACCAACTATTAAGAAAGTGGTAAAACTCCATTGGAAAAACACCAAAGAATGTATGAAAACATGTCTAACCTCAAAAATATATCTAACCCCATAAACAAAGCAATAGAGATTAATATAACAAAAACCATATATCACTAAACAATTTGATGGGTTTTAGAAATTACAGTGTCTAGTGCTAGTAAGGGGTGTAATAAAAATGTGTACAATATGCTTATTAAATTAGTTGAGGACCTAAAACTTCATACACATGCTAAATAGTAATAATGGCAAGGAAAAAGAATTCAATGGAAATACAATGTACAGTAAAACTCATCTCTTGGCTGTGGGAATTTATGTTTTGTTTCAGTCTTCCTAATTTTCTGTTTATCCAAAATGTGTACACAAAATTACCCCTATTTTAAACCTAAGTAGGCAATTAACATATATAATTCATGTATTGGTCGATAAAAAAGGCAACATAAAAATGTGTCACTATATGATCTCAGGTATACAAACAGAAGTCATGAAAAGTAAAAAGTAACACTGAAAATTTTAATGATTTTTTCTGGATCACTTGGTTAAGTGAAATTCTTTTCTCCTTTACATTTTTGCATACTCTATTTTTTCTTATGAGTATGTATTACTTTCTTTTTTCTTTTTTTTTAAAGATTTTATTTATTTATTTGACAGAGAGAGACACAGCGAGAGGGAACACAAGCAGGGGGAGTGGGAGAGGGAGAAGCAGGCTTCCCGCCAAGCAGGGAGCCCAATGCGGGGCTCCATCCCAGGACCTTGGGATCGTGACCTGAGCTGAAGGTAGATGCTTAACGACTGAGCCACCCAGGCGCCCCGAGCATGTATTACTTTCAAATTCAGAAAAAAAGTTCAAATTTAAAACATTAATGGAGATGGAATGGATTCAATTTTAATAATATGGTTTATAAATTTCAGGGTGATACTTGCATAATTTGAGATGTGCCTATTTATAGCTTTTCCTCTATTAAGAAAACTAACAGGAACTTCTTTTGTAGGATCATGTAAGCATGAACGGCATTTAAGAGGCTTGATTTAATAGACATTACTTACCTGTGTAATAAAACAGTAATTAAATCATTATGCTCTGATTAGATATAGTGTTCAAATACACTAATACAATAACATTTCTAGGTACATCTTTGTTTATGCAGCAAAGGGATCGCATTTTGCCAGTCTATTTGGTTAAATCGATGTAAAATTCCTATCCCAATTCTGTTGGGTTTGAGATGAGATCAATCTGCTCTTCAGTGGATAGCCCTGGGAAAATTCCAGGATAAGGGAAAGAGCATGAAGCATTGCAGTTAACCTTTATATGATTGTGATGCTATAAAGCTAAATGATAGCTCTGTAATGGGCTGGGTACGTGTGAGAATAGAATAGCCATTAAAACCTTATTATCTTTATATGTGGGGATTCTCTGCCTTCACTTCAGCAGATTCTGCTTGGGTATTATCACTGGGTTGTTATCACCAAAAATAATTATGACAAAAAACCTGGGGCTCAGGCTATGATGGTAACAGTTAAAAGAAATGAAGATTTTTGTTGGGGATATTTTCTTGCATATGTGTCCACATGAGTGCACATTTTTTATTGGGTTGGTTGACTTTTTTTTTTATTCTTATGTTAATCCCCATACATTACATCATTAGTTTTAGATGAAGTGTTCCATGATTCATTGTTTGTGCATAACACCCAGTGCTCCATGCAGAATGTGCCCTCCTCAATACCCATCACCAGGCTAACCCATCCTCCCACCCCCCTCCCCTCTAGAACCCTCAGTTTGTTTTTCAGAGTCCATCGTCTCTCATGGTGCGTCTACCCCTCCGATTTCCCCTGCTTCATTCTTTCCCTCCCGCTACCTTCTTCTTCTTCTTCTTTTTTCCTTAACATATATTGCATTATTTGTTTCAGAGGTACAGATCTGAGATACAACAGTCTTTCACAATTCACAGCGCTTACCAGAGCACATACCCTCCCCAGTGTCTATCACCCAGTCACCCCATCCCTCCCACCCCACCCCCCACTCAGCAACCCTCAGTTTGTTTCCTGCAATTAAGAATTCCTCATATCAGTGAGATCATATGATACATGTCTTTCTCTGTTTGACTTATTTCACTCAACATAATACCCTCCAGTTCCATCCACGTCGTTGCAAATGGCAAGATCTCATTCCTTTTGATGGCTGCATAAGATTCCATTGTATATATATACCACATCTTCTTTATCCATTCATCTGTTGATGGACATCTTGGCTCTTTCCACAGTTTGGCTATTGTGGACATTGCTGCTATAAACATCAGGGTGCACATACCCCTTCGGATCCCTACTTTTGTTATCTTTGGGGTAAATACCCAGTAGTGCAATTGCTGGATCATATGGTAGCTCTATTTTCAACTTTTTGAGGAACCTCCATACCATTTTCCAGAGTGGCTGCACCAGCTTGCATTCCCACCAACAGTGTAGGAGGGTTCCCCTTTCTCCGCATCCCCGCCAACATCTGTCGTTTCCTGACTTGTTAATTTTAGCCATTCTGACTGGTGTGAGGTGGTATCTCATTGAGGTTTTGATTTGGATTTCCCTGATGCTGAGCGATATTGAGCACTTTTTCACGAGTCTGTTGGCCATTTGGATGTCTTCTTTGGAAAAATGTCTGTTCATGTCTTCTGCCCATTTCTTGATTGGATTTTTTGTTCTTTGGGGGTTGAGTTTGATCATTTCTTTATAGATTTTGGATACTAGCCCTTTATCTGATATGTCATTTGCAAATATCTTCTCCCATTCTTTCGGTTGTCTTTTGGTTTTGTGGACTGTTTCCTTTGCTTTGCAAAAGCTTTTTATCTTGATGAAGTCCCAATAGTTCATTTTTGCCCTTGCTTCCCTTGCCTTTGGCGATGTTTCTAGGAAGAAGTTGCTTCGGCTGAGGTCAAAGAGATTGCTGCCTGTGTTCTCCTTTAGGATTTTGATGGACTCCTGTCTCACATTGAGGTCTTTCAACCATTTGGACTCTATTTTTGTGTGTGGTGTAAGGAAATGGTCCAGTTTCATTCTTCTGCATGTGGCTATCCAATTTTCCCCACACCATTTGTTGAAGAGACTGTCTTTGTTCCATTGGACATTCTTTCCTGCTTTGTCAAAGATGAGTTGACAATAGAGTTGAAGGTCCATTTCTGGGCTCTCTATTCTGTTCCATTGATCTATGTGTCTGTTTTTGTGCCAGTACCAGGCTGTCTTGATGATGACAGCTTTGTAATAGAGCTGGAAGTCCGGAATTGTGATGCCACCGGCTTTGCTTTTCTTTTTCAACATTCCTCTGGCTATGCGGGGTCTTTTCTGGTTCCATACAAATTTTAGGATTATTTGTTCCATTTCTTTGAAAAAAGTGGATGGTTTTTTGATGGGGATTGCATTGAATGTGTACATTGCTCTAGGTAGCATTGACATCTTTACAATATTTGTTCTTCCAATCCATGAGCATGGAACGTTTTTCCATTTCTTTGTGTCTTCCTCAATTTCTTTCATGAGTATTTTATAGTTTTCTGAGTACAGATCCTTTGTCTCTTTGGTTAGATTTATTCCTAGGTATCCTATGGTTTTGGGTGCAATTGTAAATGGGATCGACTCCTTAATTTCTCTTTCTTCTGTCTTGTTGTTGGTGTATAGGAATGCCACTGACTTCTGTGCATTGATTTTATATCCTGCCACTTGACTGAATTCCTGTATGAGTTCTAGCAGTTTTGGGGTGGAGTCTTTGGGGTTTTCCACATAAAGTATCATATCATCTGCAAAGAGTGAGAGTTTGACTTCTTCTTTGCCGATTTGGATGCCTTTGATTTCTTTTTGTTGTCTGATTGCTGTGGCTAGGACTTCCAATACTATGTTGAATAGCAGTGGTGATAGTGGACATCCCTGCCGCATTCCTGACCTTAGGGGGAAAGCTCTCAGTTTTTCCCCATTGAGAATGATATTCGCTGTAGGTTTTTCATAGATGGCTTTTATGATATTGAGGTATGTACCCTCGATCCCTATACTCTGAAGAGTTTTGATCAAGAAAGGGTGCTGTACTTTGTCAAAAGCTTTTTCTGCATCTATTGAGAGGATCATATGATTCTTGTTCTTTCTTTTGTTAATGTATTGTATCACATTGATTGATTTGCGGATGTTGAACCAACCTTGCAGCCCAGGGATAAATCCCACTTGGTCGTGGTGAATAATCCTTTTAATGTACTGTTGGATCCTATTGGCTAGTATTTTGGTGAGAATTTTTGCATCCAAGTTCATCAGGGATATTGGTCTGTAATTCTCCTTTTTGATGGGGTCTTTGTCTGGTTTTGGGATCAAGGTAATGCTGGCCTCATAAAATGAGTTTGGAAATTTTCCTTCCATTTCTATTTTTTGGAACAGTTTCAGAAGAATAGGTATTAATTCTTCTTGAAATGTTTGGTAGAATTCCCCTGGGAAGCCATCTGGCCCTGGGCTTTTGTTTTTTGGGAGATTTTTGATGACTGCTTCAATTTCCTTAGTGGTTATAGGTCTATTCAGGTGTTCTGTTTCTTCCTGGTTCAGTTTTGGTAGTTGATATATCTCGAGGAATGCATCCATTTCTTCCAGGTTATCTAATTTGCTGGCATAGAGTTGCTCATAATATGTCCTTATAATTGTTTGTATTTCTTTGGTGTTGGTTGTGATCTCTCCTCTTTCATTCATGATTTTGTTGATTTGGGTCATTTCTCTTCTCTTTTTGATAAGTCTGGCCAGGGGTTTATCAGTCTTGTTAATTCTTTCAAAGAACCAGCTCCTAGTTTTGTTGATCTGTTCTACTGTTCTTTTCGTTTCTATTTCATTGATTTCTGCTCTGATCTTTATTATTTCTCTTCTCCTGCTGGGTTTAGGCTTTATTTGCTGTTCTTTCTCCAGCTCCTTTAGGTGGAGGGTTAGGTTGTGTACTTGAGACCTTTCTTGTTTCTTGAGAAAGGCTTGTATTGCTATATACTTTCCTCTTAGGACTGCCTTTGCTGCATCCCAAAGATTTTGAATAGTTGTGTTTTCATTTTCATTGGTTTCCATGTATTTTTTTAATTCTTCTTTAATTTCCTGGTTGACCCATTCATTCTTCAGTAGGATGCTCTTTAGCCTCCATGTATTTGAGTTCTTTCCCACTTTCCTCTTGTGATTGAGTTCTAGTTTCAAAGCATTGTGGTCTGAAAATAGGCAGGGAATGATCCCAATCTTTTGGTACCGGTTGAGACCTGATTTATGACCTAGGATGTGATCTATTTTGGAGAATGTTCCATGGGCACTAGAGAAGAATGTGTAGTCCGTTGCTTTGGGGTGGAATGTTCTGAATAGTTCTGTGAAGTCCATTTGGTCCAGTGTGTCATTTAAAGTCTTTATTTCCTTGTTGATCTTTTGCTTAGACGATCTGTCCATTTCAGTGAGGGGGGTGTTAAAGTCCCCCACTATTATTGTATTGTTGTCGATGTGTTTCTTTGCTTTTGTTATTAATTGGCTGCTCCCATGTTAGGGGCATAGATATTTACAATTGTTAGATCTTCTTGTTGGATAGATCCTTTAAGTAAGATATAATGTCCTTCCTCATCTCTTATTACAGTCTTTGGTTTAAAATCGAATTTGTCTGATATAAGGATTGCCACCCCAGCTTTCTTTTGGTGTCCATTAGCATGGTAAATGGTTTTCCACCCCCTCACTTTCAATCTGGGGGTGTCTTTGGGTCTAAAATGAGTCTCTTGCAGACAGCATATCGATGGGTCTTGTTTTTTAATCCAGTCTGATAGCCTGTGTCTTTTGATTGGGGCATTTAGCCCATTCACATTCAGGGTAACTATTGAAAGATAGGAATTTAGTGCCATTGTATTGCCTGTAAGGTGACTGTTACCGTATATTGTCTGTGTTCCTTTCTGGTCTATGTTGCTTTTAGGGTCTCTCTTTGCTTAGAGGACCCCTTTCAAGATTTCCTGTAGGGCTGGTTTTGTGTTTGCAAATTCCTTTAGTTTTTGTTTGTCCTGGAAGCTTTTTATCTCTCCTTCAATTTTCAATGACAGCCTAGCTGGATAGAGTATTCTTGGCTGCATATTTTTCTCATTTAGTACTCTGAATATATCCTGCCAGTCCTTTCTGGCCTGCCAGTCTCTGTGGATAGGTCTGTTGCCAGTCTAATGTTTCTACCCTTGTAGGTTACATCTCTCTTCTCCCGAGCTGCTTTCAGGATTTTCTCTTTGTCTATGAGACTCGTAAGTTTTACTATTAGATGTCGGGGTGTTGACCTATTTTTATTGATTTTGAGAGGGGTTCTCTGTGCTTCCTGGATTTTCATGCCTGTTTCCTTCCCCAAATTAGGGAAGTTCTCTGCTATAATTTGCTCCGTTATACCTTCTGCCCCTCTCTCTCTTTCTTCTTCTTCTGGGATCCCAATTATTCTAATGTTGTTTCATCTTATGGTATCGCTTATCTCTCGAATTCTGCCCTCGTGATCCAGTAGTTGTTTATCTCTCTTTTTCTCAGCTTCTTTATTTTCCATCATTTCATCTTCTATATTACTGATTCTCTCTTCTGCCTCATTTATTCTAGCAGTTAGCGCCCCCATTTTTGATTGCACCTCATTAATAGCCTTTTTGATTTCTACTTGGTTGGATTTTAGTTCTTTTACTTCTCCAGAAAGGGTTTCTCTAATAACTTCCATATTTTTTTCAAGCCCAGCTAGTATCTTTAAAGTGATGATTCTGAACTCTAGATCTGACATCGTACTAATGTCCGTATTGAGTAGGTCCCTGGCAGTCGGTACTACCTCTTGTTCTTTTTGTTGAGGTGATTTTTTCCGTCTTGTCATTTTGTGCAGAGGAGAATAGATTAATGAGAGAACAAACTGCTAACAGAGTAAAAACGTCCCCAGAAAATATACTCTAAACAAATCAGAAAAAACCTGAAGCAGTGGGAAAAGAAAGGGAAAGAGAGAAAAAAGAGAAAGAAAAAAAAAGAAAAAGATAAAAACAAAAACAAACAAAACAAAACAACAACAACAACAAAAAAACAGAATGTGATCAAATATGATCAGGCTGGTATATAGATCAGTGCCACACACTAGATTTGGGGTGTATTTTGGTCTTTTAGAAGAAAGTGCCTCCCAAAATTTTAAAGAAAGAAAAACTTATATATGTACAAAAATAAGGGTTGATATGATGAAGGAATGGAATATGACTGTAAAGATGGAAATTATAAAAAATTTTATAAAAGGAATTGATAAGAAGTTGTTTGAAAAAAGAAAGAAGAGGATTTAAAAAAAGAAAAAAGAAAAAAAAAGGGAGAGGATGTGATCAGGCAGGGGAATAGAAAACACCATATACTAGAGATTTAGGGTATATTTTAATCTGTTAGAAGAAACTATCTCAAAATTTTAAAGAGAGAACAACTTATATATATAAGCCAAAAATACGGGTAACTACTATGAAGGGATAGAATATGACTCTAAAAATGAAAAATAAAAATTTTTTTTTTAAAGATTTTATTTATTCATTTGAGACAGAGAGAATGAGATACAGAGAGCATGAGAGGGAGGAGGGTCAGAGGGAGAAGCAGACTCCTTGCCGAGCAGGGAGCCCGATGCGGGACTCTATCCAGGGACTCCAGGATCATGACCTGAGCCGAAGGCAGTCGCTTAACCAACTGAGCCACCCAGGCGCCCAAAAATTTTTTTTAAAAAAAGGGATTGATAAGATGTTGGTTGAAAAAGGGAAAAAGAAAAATTCAAAAAGAAAAATTCAAAAAGAAAAAAAGACAGTTAAAAAAAAATTAACTTTGATAGACTAAAGAATCATGGTAAAAAAGCCATGAATTCTATGTGCAGTATTCCCCTAGCGCTGGAGTTCTGCCGTTCTCATTGATCGGTAAACGTGGTCTTGGCTGGCTGTTCTCGCTGATCTTCTGGGGAGGGGCCTGTTGCCGTGGTTTCCAAATGTCTTTGCCAGAGGCGCAATTGCCCCGCCCTTGGCCCCTCCCAGCTAAGTAATCTGCTCGGGTTTGCTCTCCGGGGCTTTTGTTCCCTGCGAGCTTTCCGTACAGCTTTGGAGGCAGAGAGTGAAAATGGCAGCCTCCCAATCTCCGCCGCGGAGGATCCGAGAACTCGGGGCCCCGCTTCTCAGTGAGCCCCCAGAGAAAAGCCGTAAGTCACTCCCGGCTCCCCGGTCTCCGGCTGCACTCCGTGCTCACCCGGCCTGTGGCCGCGCATTTCTATCTCTGGCACCCGACCCCGGGTGGAGTCTCCAAACCCAGCAGATCCCTGCGGTGCACTCCCGCGTGGCCCCTCCTGGAGAGGAAGGTGAGTCTCCCCGGATCTGCCGCTTGTTGGGTCCCTGCTGGAGGAGCAGTGGCCCGACTGTGCCGCGGATCACGGTTTATGGCAACCCCGAGCTGAGAGCCCGCGCCTGGGCTCCGCCTCTGCAGCCGGCTTCCCTGCTCCGTTACCTGGGAGCTCTGCCACACTCAGGCACCTCCGGTCTTTCTGTGACCCCAAGGGCCCTGAGACCACACTGTCCCAGAGGGTTCCACCCCCCGCTTAGCCACCAGAGTGACATCCCTTGGCGGAGCAGACTTTTAAAAGTTCCGATTTTGTGCTCCGTGTTTCTATCACTTGCCAGAAGCGGCCGACGGAGGCCCCTCCCCCGCCGTCTATCCTCCCAAATATCGCCTCGGATTCACTTCTCCGCACGTCCTACCTTCCAGAAAGTGGTCGCTTTTCTGATGAGAGAGTTATTGCTCTTCTTTTCTTCGATCTCCTGTTGGGTTTGTAGGTGTTCAGAATGGTTTGATCCCTATCCAGCTGAATTCCTGAGAGGAGACGAAATCCAGGTCTCCTACTCCTCCGCCATCTTGCCCCGCCCTCTTGGTTGACTTTTTATTATTGAGTTATAGTGATTCTTTATATAAGTTGGATACAAGCTTTTTTTGTCAGATACAGGTATGACAGATATTTTCTCCCAGTCAATGGATGGCCTTTTCATTGTCTTGATAATGTCACTTGAAGATAGGAAGATATTAATGTAGGTGAAGATTGTTATCTCCTTTTTATGTTATCTTATCTAATAAATCTTTGCCTAATTTAGGGTCATGAAGTTTTCCCCTTCTGTTTTCTTCTAGAAAGTTTAGAGTTTTAGCTTTTACATTTAGGTCTGGTTCATGTCAAATGAAATTTTGCATATAATGAGACACTGGGTTGAGGCTCATTAATTTCAATAGGGGTGCCCATTTGCTTTAGCACATTTGTTGAAAAGACTTTTTTCCTTCATTGAATTGAATTGACACCTTTCCAAAAATTATTTGATCATACATGTGTGATCTATTTATGGAATCTCTATTCTGTTCCATTGATCTGTAAGTTTATCGTTATAGCAATACAATGTTATCATGATTGCTGTAACTATATTATAAGTCTTGAATTCAGGCAATGTACATCCTCCAATTTGTTCTTCTTCTTCAAGATTTTGACTATTTTAAGTCCTTTGCTTCTTCAAATAAACTTTAGAATCAGTTCATCAACAAAAAAGACTACTAAAAATTTGAGATTTCATTGAATAAATTGATTAATCTGGGGAAAATGAACATTTTAACAGTTTGAGTCTTTCAGTTTTTGAAAATGGTTTATCATTCTATTTATTTAGATATTCTTTTAATGTTAAACATTGTTAAATTCTTTTTTTTACATAATTGCTAAGTTTCATTCAATAGTTATACCCACTCCTGCTTTGTAAAAACAACAAAATGTCTCTATCAAAACTATATTGTGATGTGAGTACAGCCTTCTTGTTTTTGATACAGCTCTAGAAAATAGTTGGCACCAACTATTTTAACTTAAAAAAACTTTTTAAAAGTTTTAAGGCTTAATAAAAATACAGACTAATAATTTTTCAATGCAGCTTAGAGGTTGAGAAAAAGATGCTAAGAGTTAATGAATCTTCCAAATACAGGAAGTCCCTAATATATAGAGCATTTTCCAAATATAAATGGTGACCCCCATTGGGCTCACAGGAACAGCAGAAACTCCTTTCCTACTTCTCCCAGTGACCATACTACCAGTCACTCTAAACCCATTTCTATGGCCCCAGGGAGGGAAAGATGGGAAGAAAAGTGAGGCAGGGCAACTGTCTTGCTGTGCAGAGGCTCTTGCTACAGCTCATGTTCACCTCCATTCCCACATCTGCCTCCTCCATCTCCACCCAAGCTCCCTGCCAGTGGACAGAACTAGAGAGCTCTTCCTCTCACTGGGTGGACATTGAGGGCAGGGGGGAATCCACAGGGGCCAGCACTACAGGTCAGGGTTCCTGGCAATCCAATGTGAAATTCACAAATCATTTTCTTGCATATTAAAAAGCAAAACAAAACATGGTTATAAATGGCAGTTCATTTCAACCATTAGAACACTGCGCTATTAATCAAGTTAGTGTGTTTGGGGTTAAACCCTAACCACCACTTACGACATTTTTTAATGGGGGAAAAGATGCTCTGGATTTATAAGAAAAAACTTTCTTATAAATGGCCATTTGAAGGGTGGAGATAGGAAGTACTTGAGAGAGTAGCAAGGAATGAGTTTCTTGACTCCTTATGAGTGAACAGGGCAGTTGAAAGGGGAGAAATAGGTTTTTGTTTAGCAAAACCATGCGCAGATCTCTTCAATGCTCCAGGTGTAAGAGGTGGAGCTCAGTAGATAGCTCACTCCTGCAGGCACTTAAGTGTCTAGGCCTCTGTGACTGTGACTAAATAATGTTGCTTTTCAAAATTGTAACAACAATGCAGGTATTTTTAGCACCTGGCATTAGCTTTATAGGCACTCATACCAATAGCCACCCCCACCCAAACCCTGTCCTCTGTTAACTGTTGGTCCGACATGACTAAAGTATAAGAACTGAGACTGTAGCCCTTTAGGGGCCAAATGGGAGAAACTCTTTGCCTGAGGGGTTAAAGCAAAATGACTCTGGCCAGCCCACTATCTTTCCTGGCAAGAATCATGCAATTGGCCACTTGAGACTTCCTTATCAAACTACTCAATCTTCTGGCCCAAGGTCTCCAGGTCTCTTCTGGAAACTGAATATGGTCCAGAGGCTCTGCAAAGTTTTATAAAGAGTGCTAAGTAAACTTTTCTTCCTCTTGGCTGTATCGGATCAAATGACTTTATCCTAGAAAGGTGTCAGAAACAGATCAGAGTCAACAGTCACTTATGTAAAGCTGGTATTTTAGAAGAGCTCTTTAATTATTAAAGATTCAAACCCAAGAACCCAAGGTTCTGGAGCATCTCTTCTTCCCACCATCAATAGGAATAAAGTAAGATAGATAAAGGATTTAAATAACCCCTTTTATCTGGATGAATGTGGACAGAGTTTAGAAGTCAGGGGGCCTTCTAAACAGAAAGAACTGTGACTTGTGAAAGGAGCTGTCCACATCATTGGTGATGGGCAAAGGCTTAGACTGTAGCCTGATGAGAAAAGAAGGGAATCATTCACAGCAAAATTAACCTGGAAAAGAAAGACAGAGAATGCTAGTAAGATCTGGCCAAGCTTTTAGATGCCAGAAATAGAGTACCTCAGAGCATGAGGGCACAAAATCTTTCCGTAAAGCTGAGACTGAAAACAACTTTTTGGTTTTTGTTAACAGCTGTTGAGGATAGGCCGCCTGGGTGGCTCAGCTGGTTAAGCATCTGCCTTTGGCTCAGGTCATGATCCTGGTGTCCTGGGATGGAATCCCACATTGGGCTCCCTGCTCGGCGGGGAGTCTGCTTCTCCCTCTGCCCCTCTCCGCTCTCATGCGTGCTCTCTCTCTCATGCTGTCTGTCAAATAAATACATAAAATCTTCAAAAAAAAAAAAAAACAGTTGTTGAGGACAAGCAACCGAAGTGTCTCAAGAAGAGTACAGAGCAACACACATGGGACTGACTGGAGAGGAGCTGCTGGGGGTCAGCCGCTTGCAGTCCCAGGGTCAGAAACCATGCCACAGTGAACGGTGTGGTGTGAGCATCCCAGGGACCGGCCAGAGACGCTCACTCCCCGCCATTAGTGTTTGGCTTACAGCTTTGCTCCTCTATCTAACAGCAACAGACAAGGTTGTTTTTTATTTTCTTGCCAAGGCTGTAAACTCTGTTACTTAGTGATTCCTGGACCCCAGGTCAGCCAGCAGAGCGCTGGTGCAATGAGGCCGTAGGCAACTCTGAGTCACCAGGTCGCACCGTGGCCTTGTACCACCTGCCCTCGAGCCCCTCATAGAGTCCTGTCACATCTGCAGTTATAAAGGAGTACACACACAGGAAGTCACATTTTATTCCCACCAGGACGTGTCTCTTGGCAGCGGTGATGCCAGTGGAGCCTGAGCAGCAGCTTCAGATACACAACAGACCATCTCCTCTCCTTTGGGCTAAAAGAAACTCTATTTGAAATCCTACCTCTCTGGTGTCTTGTCTGGCTACAGGGGAAGCAGTGCCTCCAGACAGGCTCAGGACTTTGTTGTGAGAAGCAGACCGTGGGCCCAACCTGGGCTCGCAGCTGTCACCCGTGGGCATGGGCACAGGCTGCTGGGCTCAGCCCGCTTCTCCAGGGCCGCCCTTGTCACCCGGCTCTTCTCTGGGCAAGGTGCTCCTTGTAGCTTTAAGGGCCCATTTGGGGTCTTCCCCTTCATACAAGAATACGTGGTCCTTGGGTTTGTTTGGGTGTGCCAAAGGTGAAGTGGCAGAGACTGGGGAACCCAAAATACCACTAGTCGTCCCACCAGGTGGGTTCAGACACTGAGCCTGCACAGGCATTGATTCGTCAAAGATACTATTTCCTTTCCCCTCTGGAGGACTGGTCCTTTTCAGTATGTTCTGAGGCTCTTCAGTGGGTCCAAAAATACTAGATGCCATCCTGTTGGGCCTGCTCCAAGGAGCAGCTTCCAAAAAGATTGCTCCCTCTCCTCCCAAGGGCTTCATGGCTCTGGAGCTGACTGGCCGCCCTCACTCCCTGGACCCTGGAACACGTCACCCATGGCCAGGTGCCTCCTCCAAACATTGTTAAATTTTTTTTGGCCTTAGTTTTAACTTAATTTTCCAATTGTTTGTTGTTAATATGTAGAAATACAATTACTTTTCTTATGTTGACTTTTTATTCTGCAGCCTTGTTAAATGCACTTATTTTTCTCACAGGGTTTTCTTTTTTTCAATATTTCTTAGTATTTTCTATGTAGACAATGAAGGGGAGCAGAATTTGCCACCCCCAGATATGCCTTGGGCATAAGAATTATTTTAGGTTTATGATTTGGAAGAAGGTGCAGACACAGAAGAACCTCTGAAAAACAGAGTAGAAGTTGTCCTTTTGTAAGAAACATTTCCATTTATTAGAGAACCTCCATCTGTAAGAGTGTCGCTCCCTCTCTGTACAAGGAATAGAAAGATGACTAACTCTCCGGAAACTCTTATCAGTGGAGAAGGGAAGGATTTATATCTGCATAACAACCACACCCTTACTTGTTACTGTGTTTTTCCTGGTAATCCCCCAATTAGCAGGCCTCCCCTCTTCTCAGCCCCCCAACATCTTCCTTTTGTAGTTAGCTGAAGATGGTATTTAAGCTGTTAGCTTAAGCCATTTGGGGGAATTACTCCGTTTTCTGGGGTATCTCCCATGTATATAGAAGGTACACATGTTATTAAACTTCTGTTTGTTTTTCTCCTATGAATCTGTCTTTGGATACAGGGGGTCTCAGTCAAGAACAAAAGAGAGTAGAGAAAAATTATTTTTCCTCCCCAACAACAATCATATAATTTATGAATAGGGAAAATTTTACTTCTATCCTTCTATCTTTTTTTTTTTTAATGCATTTTGCCTTCTTCTTGCTTTATTTTACTGGCTAAGGACTACTGATCAGTTTTAAGAAAAGATATCCTTAAAAATAAAATAAGGCGAAACCAGAGAGGGAGACAAACTATAAGAGACTCTTAATCATAGGAAACAAACTCAGGGTTGCTGGAGGAGAGGTGGATAGGGGGATGGGGTAACTGGGTGATGGACATTAAGGGGGCATATGATGTAATGAGCACTGGGTGTTCTATGCAACTGATGAATCACTGAACTCTACCTCTGAAACTAATAATACACTATATGTTAATTAATTGAATTTAAATTAAAAATAAAATAAAATAAAATACCTCATTAAAAAAAAAGAAAAGACATCCTTGTCTTTTGTTCTGGTATTAAGGGGCAAACATTCTGTCATTCACCGTTAAGTATGTAACCTTTAGATATTGAAGATGCATACTCATACACACATATTTTAGTGTTTTGGAAAAACAGATATTTGGTCAGTATGGTAAGTGGTTTGTGTATATGAACCCTTATTAGTATATTTAAATATTACTTTTAAATTATTGCTATCTATCAACTCAAACATTAAACTAAGCCTTTAACAAATTAAGGCATTTTAAGACTAGTATTTTGAAGAAGTGTGGCAGTAAACATACCTGGAAGAAGTTATTCCCAAGTCTTTTGCTTGTGTTATTTTTATTTATTTATAACTTATTTATTAAATTTTGTTAATCTGAATATAGTTGACACACAGTGATATGTTAGTTTCAAGTGTACAACATAGTGATTCAGCACGTTTATACATTATACTGTGCAGCTACCATCTGTCACTATGCAATGCTATTACAATACCACTGACTATATTCTTCATGCTGTGCCTTTTATTTCCATGGCTTATTCATTCCATAACTGGAACCTGTTATCTCCCTCTCCATTTCACCCGTTTTTCTCATCCCCCCATCTGTTTGTGTTGTCTTTAAATCAAAAAATAAACACATACAACAGTTCTCTAAAAGTTGAAATATTTAGGAATAACAACTGATAAAACACTGACTGACAACACGATATTCCCATGGAACATTACTATATTAAGGAATTTGGTAAGCTTATCTTCCAGATACGTATGTTCCACCTGCGTTGGTGGTACAGTGGTGAGCATAGCTGCCTTCCAGATACGTATGTTCCTTATGAGATTTTGATTATCTCACTTGTTTCCTCATGTTTCCTGTACCTCATATCCCCATCATTACCAGGAATCTTGGTGCCAAAGGCCCCATGGTGTCTCCTACAAATTCAGGGGCCCTCACCTCCACCATCAGCTTTATTTGGCACTTCTGCCGCCCCAACTCCAGGATGTTCTGATCTGACCCCATGAAGCCTACTTTGAGTGATTCCTTTCCCTTTCTGCCCTTCAGTTTGTTTATAGGTAAGAGAGTGGAGGGTTGGGAGCTAAACACATTTTTTTTATTATGTTAATCACCATACATTACATCATTAGTTTTTGATGTAGTGTTCCATGAT
Organism: Neomonachus schauinslandi; assembly: GCF_002201575.2. Lineage (NCBI taxonomy): Eukaryota > Metazoa > Chordata > Mammalia > Carnivora > Phocidae > Neomonachus > Neomonachus schauinslandi. Next base: position 87,345,982 of record NC_058411.1, on the reverse strand, counting down.
TCATTTGTGCATAACACCCAGTGCTCCATGCAGTACGTGCCCTCCTTAATACCCATCACTGGGTTAACCAATCCCCCCTCCCCCCTCCCCTCTAGAACCCTCAGTTTGTTTCTCAGAGTCCATAGTCTCTCATGGTTCATCTCCCCCTCTGATTTCCCCCCCATCATTTTTCCCTTCCTACTATCGTCTTCTTTTTTTTTTTTTAACATAAGGTATTATTTGTTTCAGAGGTACAGGTCTGTGATTCAACAGTCTTACACAATTCACAACGCTAACCATAGCACATACCCTCCCAAATGTCTATCACCCAGGGTGGCTGGGTGATAAACACATGTTTATTAAATATAGAGAATACAAATTCATGTCTTCTATAAAACTGGTTCTGTATGTATATATATATATATATATATATATATATATATATATATAAATATATATATATATATATATATATCATATCTCCATGATGTTGCATTAGTTGTTTTTGTTGCCTGGAATGTCC